>NW_027179724.1:1179371-1189371 GCF_036669935.1 Montipora foliosa | reverse complement strand
TTCATTGTAATAGCGTAATAACGTAATGAAAAAGTAAGATTGCAACGTTGAACAAACACGGAATGGAAAATCCTTACTCAAGATATTTATATCGTGATAGCGTAACAACTATCATGAAAAGTGTCGAGCTTGACCAAGACCGTACATATACTCTGAAAGTGGTTCATCGTAATAACGTAATGAGAAACTGAAATTAAGAAAGCGGCGTTGAACAACCATGGAATGAAACATCCCTGCTAAATTGTTGGCGTAATAGCGTAATAACTAAATAACTGCGCCTAAAAATTCCAGCTATCCAAGCCCCTACATTAACTCCGTGAAGTGTCCGTTCTATTAGCGTAATAATGTAATGAACAAAAACTAAAGATTGCGACGTTGAACAAACATTGGAATACTCCTAGTATAATGTTGGCGTAATAGCGTAATAACTGGCAAAAACTTTCCAGCTTGACCAAGCTCCAATAATAGCACGTTAAAATGTCCATCGTAATAACGTAATATCGTAATGACATACAAAGAAAGAACATAAAGATTGCGAATCGGAACAGATGAAACGGAACATTTTTACTACATTCTTGGCGTAATAGCGTAATAACTGCGGAAAATATCTGGCGTGAAAAATGTCCATCGTAAAGCGTAATAACGTAATGAAAAGAAGAGATACAGGTAGAAGCGTTGAACTATCAATCATGCATGCAACGGGGCAACCCTACTTCCCGAGATCGAAATGTTTGGAGATGAAATGCACTTTAAAACGACTGAGTGTATCTAACGTGACCAACCCCGTAGAATGGCTTGACCTGGTTCAACAAACGATTTGTATGTAACGCTACGCTACTGCGCATCAACCATTTGTCTTTTTCTTAGTAGCCTAAAGCGCTGAGGAAATGAAGAAGCGACGACTCGCGGCAGCCTTTACGCCAGATGCAGTTCAACAACGTATTGATCAAAGAAACAAAGCCCAGGACGAGTTACATGCTGCCTTTTCTTTTTTACATGCTATTGACATACAATCTATTCTTGCAGATAACTTGGTTATCACAGAGGATCAGGCTTTGCTTTTGCTCTCTTCAAAATTAACGTTTCGAGGAGTTGTGCTTTTGAAAATGGCCTTAGATCATATCCCCATTACCGTTAGTGTCATCCCCAGAGGAACTACAATACCTCTTCGCTTTTCCTTTGCAAGGCAAATCCTTGAAAAAAACGGTGTCAAGTTGGCAGAGGCTGAAGTTCAGATTTATGCCCATATAATGGAACGATGCAGCTCAGTGTTTGGCGCATCGTTCAAATTTGAGCTCGACGATTGGGATCATGTGTATTTTGTACACCCCTCGACCGACATATCGGTCGACATATCGACCGATACTCGACCGATATGTCGGTCGACGTATCGACCGACACTCGGCCGATGTCTCGACCGAGATGTGTCGGTCGACATATCGACCGACATATCGGTAGCCTATCGGTCGATATGTCGGCCGATAGATCGGTCGACATATTGGTCGATATGTTGACCGATCCATCGGTCGATATGTCGACCGATAGCGTACCGACGTTCCGCCCATACTTCACTGCTGCTTGCGTTTTGGTGAATGTAGCTTGCGTCGCAGACGTGATTTAACCAAGGTTAGAAACTTCTGCCGAGCAGCGCAGAGATCCCTGATCTACTCCCCGCTTCTCAGAGGCTTTTTTACATAAATCCGTTGTAGTCAATCGCACAAAAGCGAACCAAAAATCAATCGAGCCCAATGTTGATTTTCCACACGATTTTTATTCATGATTATTTTTTACATTGTGGCTGAAAAGCCCCTATGGGGGAGCTTCAATAAATGTATGTAGGTATGTGTGTATGTGTGTGTGTGTGTGTGTATGTTCTTACCATTACCTAGTTGTGGGGACCTCCATATGTATACACACCAGCACTGTGGGGAAGTTTGACACTGTGGGTACCAAAACTGGGTCCCCACAACTAGTGCCTCCGAATGCTCTAAAACGGCCTAAAACGCATTTTTAACATCAAAACAGAGAAGTCCCCACAACTCACCTGAAAGTGTAAGTGTAATCACCAAGTCCCCACAGTGTCACAAATGTGGGTAAACAATTTTGGATCCAAGGCTTATGAAAGTTATATGAGGCTGTCACATGGGACAAGCTGTTGATGAAGTGGTTGGTAGATTTCTCATAGCAGCCTTTTCTTTCGTTTACACACCGCTTTTACAACAAACATACACTCATATTATGGGGACTTTGATTACTTTTGATGTTCTTGAAATTATTAGCAATTATTAGGGAAATGGGACAGTGCAGCATTTGGACTGCTTTATTCTCTCACACTTCTTTTGTTCACCAGCATCAATAAATTAAAATAACCATGAATTCCATAGACTTCAACATACTGTACACTGTAATTTCTGGTTTAAAAATTATTTGAAATAAGTCAAGGGCACTCTTCACCCATGCCATTGCTAACCGCATGTGAGCTCCAAAATAATATGCAATTGACTTTTGTCAGTCAAATCCTCACATACTGTAATGGGGAGTCGCACGGGAAAGAGTTTACCTGTTACTTTGATAATGGCAGCTGTTTGACTGTTTACAGGTTACTAAACAAATTTTCCCATATAGTGGCAGTTTAGGTCTCTTTTCTTGTGTGAAAGCAGATTAAAGGATGTCAGCCGATAATTTACATTAATGTTATGTTAAGTACTGTAACAGTAAATCACATTGTGGTTCCTCTGGACTTTATCTACAACAGCTTATTTTCGAACTTCACTTTTTAGGGATTCGTTTTTTTATTAGACTTTCGAATATTTGGAATGCTGTTCCTGATGATATCAAAGCAGAAACTACTTTGTCTGCTTTTAAAGCTAAGCTTAAGTCTTTCTATTTTGTCAGGTTATACCAGATTGCTGATGGAGATAATGTTCATACTTTTAAATTAATATGTCCTAAATGTTGCAAAGTTAATATTTTTTTCTGTTTGCTCTTGTTGATATATCAATACTTTTTTTCACATTAATATTTTTTTCATATTGGGCTGGGTTGGGTATTCTAGTTTTGAGGGGTCAGGTTTTTGGGTGAAAATACCGTGTAGTGGAACTTAGTGTCCAATAATATTTAACAGCCACCTTAAGGTGAATCTTTAAATAAATAAAATAATAAATAAATAGGTGGGAAACGTGATTGCAAAGATTCTGGAGGTTGCCAAATACTCAATCCTGAACAATCATGCGGGGGATGGGGGGGGGGGGGGGAAGTTAATATGCTGTGCGATTGACAAATCAAAAACCAAACTCAACTGATAGAATGACTTTCAAAGAACATGGTTCCGTTGAGTTACAGAACAATGATATCAAATCTATCTAGTAGAAATCTAAATAGTGATGATCCCAGTGTAGCAGTACTAGTGGCATTAATATCATTTTTTTCAATTTTTTGAGAACAGTTCAATTATACTTATGATCTGCATACAACATAAGCATGACAAGTAATGATTGGAAAGTAGTATGGGCAATACAACAGGAAATAAAATAATAACAAAATATGTTACATAACACAACAAATCATTTTAGATCCAAGAACATCAAAGGCTAATGCAATCAAGTAAAAGATCATGACTTAATCAGATGACAATGGCCTTGAAAAATAGGAAATATGAAAAGGTAAAAAAGTTCCGGACTTCATTTGGTCAACAACTCACACTAAGAGTAATTTTTCACTGGCTGAGTGAAACGAAATAAGTGAAAAATGTTTTTCTCATGCACCACTGGGGCCTGGGTATAGGTCTTGTGACACATCGGGCGGGCAGTTGTTTTTGTTGCGTCCGCCATTGCCGACTTTGTTGCGGTGGTCAGCTTGACATGGCTACCAGCGGTGTGTGAGAAGACACCTCTAGCTCAATAAAGACCAGGTAGCCAAAATGGTGAATAGCTGTCAAGAATTTTAAGATCATCGTCACACTTACTACTCCATCCTCAATTGACAGTTATGGTGGCAGAGCTTTTTCGTTCGCATCACCAAAACTAGGAAAGGAAAGGAAAGGAACTTTATTTAAGTGTCTAATCATTCTAGCACTGGAGCACTCATTGGAGACACTGTAAACCGAAATTAACAATCAATACAAATCAAATCAAATGTTGGTTTTTGAGGAGAGGGGAAACCGGATTACCTGAAGAAAACCTCACGGTGCAGCGTAGAGAACCAACAAACTCAACCCACATATGACGCTGAGTCTGGGCATCAAACCTAAGCCACATTGGTGCGAGTCGAGTGCTCTCACCACTGCGCCATCCCTGCACCTCTATGGAACTCTGCCTGAGAACATTAAAAAAGCAAGGACTTTAAACTGTTTTAAAACTAAACTTAAGGAGGCTCAAACCAGTTCAATGCTTCCAAGTGATGCTCTTCTTAGAAGGATCGGCATGCATTGATAATAATTTGGTACCAAATGAAACACGAATTATTGCTGAACAAGATACAGTCATTATTGTGACGT
Organism: Montipora foliosa; assembly: GCF_036669935.1. Classification (NCBI taxonomy): domain Eukaryota; kingdom Metazoa; phylum Cnidaria; class Anthozoa; order Scleractinia; family Acroporidae; genus Montipora; species Montipora foliosa. The sequence goes on along the minus strand of NW_027179724.1, from coordinate 1,184,876 downwards.
AATATATCACCATGCAACGGGCAAGCACTGTAAAAACAACCTTTATTTTGTTTTTAGTTGCTTATATCTCAAAAACGAACTCGGTGACTCCCATGTTTTATTTCTGAAAAGTAATCAGAAGGAAACTTTCTGTGAAGTTTTCAAAAAACTCTGTTTAGTGAATTCTGAGCCACCTTAAATTTGTGATTTTTAAAGGTAGCTCTGAACCCTCTAGCAAAATTTTTTTAAACTTTCCTGAAATTTTTATCATGGCCTTCTAATCACTTTTCAGCAATAAAAAAATGTGTGGGGGGGGGGGGGGGGGGTCACCAAGTTCGTTTTTGAGATTTGAGCAACTAAATCCAAAATATAAGGTGTTTTTGCTGGGCTTTCCCATTGCCAAGGTAACTTATTACATCACAATAATGATGACATCATGTTTGGAAATAATCGATGTTTCATGTGGTACCATACCATTGCTGTTACGTGATACAGTGTTGCAGCGTTATTCGATCTAAACAGAGTCTTCCCAAGTGTTGAAACCCTTTTGAGTCTCCTTAAAATGTATCTTTTCAGGGAGTCTTTTATCTTTGCAATTTGTTGTTTTGGTTTTGATTAGATATGGAATTTAGTGATAACATGGTTGTAAGGCACATTGAGCTGTGGAAATGTGCCATACAAGAACGTTTGTATTATTTTTATCATTATTAATACTGGTGGATCCAGAGTAGTTCAAGTGATTTGCAAAAATCACTCAATTTTTTTCAAACCTTATTTCTAGTTTTTGTCGAGGTATACAGTCGAAGGCTTTTCTAAAGTCGACGAAGCATGGAAAGAGTAAATTTCGGTGCTTCTGTGGCTTAGATTTCACGTATTTGTCAATAAGCATTTTTAATGTGAAGATGCTATCAACTGTGCCGTGCATTTTTCTGAAAACACCTTGTTCAGCTTTCAAGATTCAGCTTTTTAAACCATGTAGTCGTACAGTCGATTGTTGAGGATTGATGTAAAGAGTTTGCCTAACGCAGAGAGCAAAGTGATACCTCGGTAATTTTCAATTTTGGATGGATCATCCTTTTTGTGAATAGGCACAATGAGGCCAAAACTCCAAAGAGCAGGGTATTTGCCAGTATCTAAGATTCGGTTAAATAAATTTTCTCAATGCCCTTTGATGGCGTCCTTTCCGATTTTTATTACTTCATTTTAATACATTATCGATACCTGGAGATTTGCCTTCAATTTATTAACTGCAGCTTCGAACTCTTCATCAGTTATTGGATAATCAGGTGAGCCTTCCACTCTTTCTTTGTCATCTCTTTTTTTCCTCGGCCCTCGGCCAGCGTTCGCACTGCCGTCTCTTCTCACGAATCCGCAAAGCCAACTATCAAAATTAACATCACAATCGAAGGTATTTCAGAAAGTTAGATACAACCAAACTTACGGTACCTTCCATAATCGTTTGTCTTTAAACCTATCTGGCTTCATGAAGAACCATTCATGTTGTACTGCATTCTAAAAATGACCGAGGATTGGAGGAACAGTATTGATAACAGGCAAGCAATGAATGAATGAATAACAACTTTATTTAAGTCTCAAGTCTTTAATAGTTGAGCACAACTGCTCTACTAATTGGGGAGACTAAAATATAAGGTAAACTTTTCAACTAAGATTTAGTAAAGTTAAGAAAATAACGTTAAAATGAAATCTAGAACAAATATTATCACGTGCTAATTTTTTAATAACCAACTACATAGATGAACAGCAAAAACAACGCATGCATCCGTCGTCCATCAGAGAGCTAACGTCAAACTTTCGAATAGTGCTTTTAAAGTTGTTTAAAGGTTTTGCAGATCTGATATTTTTAGGCAGTTTTCTTCATAATTTTGGTCCAAGGTAGCGAAGAGAATGTTGACCATATGTTACTGTATTATATCGCAGAAGTGCTATGAGTATTAAAAAAGTTGCTAATATAGGCTGGACATAATGTGTGTTTGACTTTATACACAAGGGTGCATACATCTTGCAGGCGTCTGTTCTTTAGCCGCATAAGCACTCCTAACTTTGGCTGGCCTTCTTACAGATTGAGCTGATATGATCAGTGAAGTTAAGTTTCGAGTCTAAGATTACACCTAAGAGTTCAAGCTTTCCTACTGTTATTATTTCTTCATTTGTTCACACAGATTGAATGTGTGACATCGTTTTTGTCTTCACTGTCACCAATGTTTTAAAATAGTGTGATCCTTTTTAAGATTACCAGCTAGAAGATTGGAGTCGTACCAGTTAGTGGCATTGCGCGCAGTTTTTCTAAGCTCCAAGGTAACACTAGATTGATCGTTTCCCACGTTGGAATATCTGATGGTCGCCTGCGTACACTGATGAACTCGATTTAAAAAAACAAAGGGACAAGTCATTTTAAAATGTATTCCACATCAGTGGACCTAGGACAGAGCCCTGGGGGCAACCTCGACTGATCGTCCTGGACCAGCTTGTGTGACTGCCAATTCTGACTCGATATTTTCGGTCGCAGAGGTAGCTAGCTGTTCAAGAGCTGTATCAAGCCTTCCTAGAAACCGTATGCTTTCAGCTTGCTGAGTAACAGTGGTGGGTGGAGAGAATCAAACGCTTTGGACATGTCGGTCGCTAAGATGGCTACCGCGAGTCATGATATGACGGCTTACTCTGATGTGTCCCCATGCACTGTTCTGGAGTTCTCGATTATCTACAAGTTTCGTCGACGCAGTTCGAGTTTCATTGCTTAACTGTTAATGACACCAAGACTCAAGCTCCGTCAGTAGCGGTGGTTGCTGTGAACTTGAGCAAAGCGTTGATGCCATAAATATAATCACCATCTTGTGCACGCGATATTGAAGGCCTGTGGTCTCTCTGCGCAAGCCTTGGAACTGATGTCATCTTACTTGCTGGGCCATCAACAAAGCGTCAAAGCGTCTGCTCTGGCTTCAGAACAATCAAGGCCGGACAGTTCCAAAGGGATCACAATTAGGCCCTTGCTGTTTCACATCTTTAGTAATGATTTAAACTTTTGCATGCCTAATGTCTCGTTGCGGCTCCACGGTGATGATACGACGGCTTACTCATCATATATGTCCCCCATGCACTATTCTAATAATAATAATAATAATAATAATAACGATAACGATAATGATAATGATAATGATAATGATAATGATAATGATAATAATAAAGTACATATCTTTTGTTACATTCTAATCACCTATACACTCATTAAAATCTACCCTAAAAATTAAACTAGTTAAACTACAAATGCATGATATAGAAACTACGTAGAAACTACAATCATAGTCATACGTCGTTGGAACACCTACCCCCGCTCGATTGATTCCGTCAGTGTACCAACAATATGTCAATGATTGACTCCTCGTGATAAGGTGTAAATTTCGTGCTGTAAACCTTGTTTTCTTCATTTACATTAGTTAGAAAACGAGAAATGGTTAAAAATTACGCAGTGAGGTAAAGAATTAAAACAGGAATGTATTAAGCTGCAGTACTGAGCTTACTCGATCTAAATGTTTAGCCGACCTTACCTTCCGAGTCGTTATTCTGGCTGTTCTGCAGAGAGTTCAGCCGGTCTTCGACCCGAAGAAGGGTATCTCGTAAGCTATTCAGTTGGCCGTTGTTCTGATTCTCCATTTACTTAAATCAAGGAATCAATTTCAATAAACATGAGAACAATCCCTGCGAACTGCGACCGATCACCGCAACCACGTGCGTGTAGCTCCGAATCAATGACTTCAATTTTTGACCTCCCATAATTATTGGCGGATTTGGGCTCGCGGTAAGAGTTGAACATTCAACTTTGGGACGTAACGACGAACATGGCGCTACAATGTTGAACTTGATCTGACAAAGTCCGACATTGCGTTACAGATTATCGTGGTCGATGTTAAAGTGGTAAGTTCACACGCGCTGTGAACAAACAAACAATCACTTTGATTATATATCAGAAGTCGATGTATATGAATGAGTATGAAGTCTAAACTTACGAACTTGGTATTGACGACATGAAACGTAAAGTTGACCTAAAAAGGCCGTTGGCAAAGCCAGGATCGGATCGGACCGGACCGGACAGGATCGGATCGGATCGGATCGACAAAACTCGGACTGGATCAATAACAAATTCCCGCCAATACACACATGAAATCCCTGGGTCACCAGTTAAGGTTACTTCCCACCTTCACGGGTGTCCTTTGGGAAAAAGTTCGTACTCGCTTTAGTTTCAATAAAATCATAACAAACTATACATCAGGAGAAAGCTTAATAAATGTGGACAGTCTTTGTATGAAAGGACCAGCGGAACAAAGTACAAGTGCCGGATCTTGGGACATCTGACCAGCAGGGAGTTAAGTGATTTAACTCCCTGAAGAAGTCAGGCCGTGCCTGAGGAAATATTGGTCAAACAAACACTATATATCCTCACAGCCGTACAACCAGCCTTGCATACTTATTTTGTTTTTAGTCTTAATAAATGTAGTTTACGGTAAAATTATATAGTTTAACCGAGTTTTAGTGCGCGTACGAACTTTTTCCCGAAGGACTCCCGCGAAGGTTGGAAGTAACCTTAACTGGTGACCTAGGGTTTTCATGTGTCTACTTTGGGCGGAATTTTGTTATTGATCCTGTTCTAGTTTCGTCGATCCGATCCGATCCGATCCGATCCGATCCTGGTTTTGCCAACGGCCACCTAAAAACTTGGTATTAGCGACGTAAAATGAAAAGTTGATCGTTTAAGTTGGAAGTTGATTTGTATTTACTGACATTGTGTTGGTAAGTTCGCTGTTTGTTTACGTGAATATTAATGTTGACATGACACAGTCCGATGTCGATGTGTAAAGTTGGATGTTGCGTTACAACTTCGATTTTTGGCGGAGATGGAACGCCATATTTTAAGGCTAAAAGTTGCTTGACATGAGAAGAGACAAGATGATAATTGACCAAAATTAGCTTTCGTTTTGTTACCAAGCTCCAAAGCTTACTTGTGCAGTTGAGTCAATAATATTGATGGTGAAGATTGAATCCTAAAAATATTGTTTAATTTTTTTCGTATGGATGCGGTTTCTTAAAACAAATTGAATAGAGTTCTTCTTCTTCTTCTTCTTCTTCTTGTTTGACTGAAAAACAACAAAACTTTCCTTACTAATCCTTCTTATCATCGCTGTTATTTTGCCCGTGAAATTTTTGTTCGTTTTCAGTGCAAGCCAGCGAGTTAAGCTGATTTTTACGTACCGTTCATGTCTCTTTCGCAGATTATCTTAGAGCCGTAAATAATGGCTAATAAATAACATCCAAAACTACTCTTTACCTTAACCTGAAGATTCTTTATGCTATTAAAATTAAAACTTAATTTTTTTAAACATATGCTGAACGTAAAGTAGAACTTAATAAACGAAGATAATAACAGCGATGTTTACATTTAGGACATCTTAGAGCAAAACGTGCACGGAAGTCGATGTGAATGAACATCCGATGTAGTATTAACACATAGTTAAA
>NW_027179724.1:1171871-1174371 GCF_036669935.1 Montipora foliosa | reverse complement strand
TTTACCTAAATTTTATTGTTTTCTATTGTATTTTATTCTTATTCTCATACATATTTTCTATTGTACATTAGTTTCTATTGTTTACTTATCATATATATATACTTGTTTATTTCTTATTCATTTTGACTTGAGAATAACGATATCTAAACGTCGTCTAATTTTTTTTAAAGTGTTTTTAAATCAAAATTTTTTATCGCTCAACTTTCTAGTCAAATGTTACAATAAGTCACTACTTATAAAAATTAACTGCAACATAAACTTTGCATCCCGGGTGTGCATGCGATCTAAAAATTCATTTGAGATAATTATCATGTGGTACATGGATTCGCTCCCTTAAACTTACATTCTCTTCCTTTAAAATAGTATTATCTGTACTTTTAAAAGGTAACCTTGTGTCTTTGTGGCCCTTGCAGGGATTAGAATCACGGACTACCAAAGAAAAGTAAGTTGTGTAGCGGACAGTGTAAAAGGACCAAAAGAGGAGACGAGGGATAAAATAACCATTATCAAGAAAATGCTTGATGAAGTTTCTACCTTAGCTGAAATTTGTGGAGGTATGTTGACGACAGAAAAAAAGTAATTTCCTAACAAATGTATTGTAGATTTGTAAGAATTATTTCATGAATTCGCGTTCTGTATTTTAAATCGCTCAGATAGTATGCGCGCTAAGATTGACTAATTTAGTGGGCCGTATTCTGAAAATAAGGGATTTTAAAATTCACACTGTTTTAAAAACAAATTTCAAACAAATTTGTTTGTAAAGATTAATTTCCCTCAGTTAAAACGTATTTTGTAGTGAGAGTGGAAGTTGCCTTTAAAAAGCCCGCGTAAACGACAGCGGTCGTTGCCTACGCTTTTTCAACCTTTTCAATCTATTTTGATGCCGGTTGAAAAAGTTGTTCAAACGTACCTGCAAATGGTTTTTTTTCCCAATAGAAAGCGAAAAACCCAAACCAACCTAAAACGGGTGATCCCAAAAGAACTCGTCCTCAAGTTTCCTGGCTTGCTCTCTCTTCCCTTTTCCTATTGCCCTCTTCCATACTTCTTTCTTATTTTGTTCTCGTTTAGTGGTATAAATTAACTTACTTTTGGCAACACGAGTCCATCAGCCAAGAGTAAGATTCACCCAAATTAGCTCAGTCCCCATCAGCGTAAGAAAAGTGTCTATTTTTAAACCAAGTTTTGCGGGAAATAAACAATAGACCAAATCGGCTGACTCAATGTTACAAGCACCCAATTCAAACCACATTTTTCTGATGCTGATGGGGACAAACCTGATACTAGATTCTTGCTCTTGGGTAATGAACTCTTGGTTTTGGCAATCGAAAACTCGAAATGTTACCTCACGATTTGACTAGGTCAGATGTCAATGATATGTTTTCAACTGTAGACTAAATTGTCTTGACATTTTTTCTTTTTTTCAAGCTTGTGGAGGGAAATGCATAGACATGACAAATGGAAAATACAGCTGCCATTGTGCGGTTGGCTGCAAGGGTGATCAATGCGAGAGTAAGGGAGATTTGTTTTTCTTATTTATTGCTTTATTTGTACCAATAGGCCTAGTTCGATATATCAATATTTAGGCATGGCTACGAGGCTTTGTGGTCAAATTTCACGGCTCAGTTCTGGTTTCTTTAATTTGTCTCACAAGTCTCAAGCCCAGAGAGATTTCTAAACAAAGGAATATTCAAATTTAACCATTAACCCTCGTAGACATGGGTTAATATTATATTAATATATCAAGCATTGCTTCCGGCTTGCATGGAATCCAGCCGTCAATTTGTATAAATCAGAGGATTTGCATAATTATGCATAATCAACTTGCATAATTATGAGCATGGCCGAGTGGGCCAGTGGTCAGGGCAATTGCCTTGAGATATGGAGGTCCCCGGTTCAACACCATTTGTGACCACCAGCTGAAGCTGTTCCTGGACATCCCTGATTTAATTTCTCAGCTGCACTAGTAAATGGCCAAATGATTTGCCTCCGGCCATTTGGGATATTTATCATTGACGTTTCATTCCGAGAAGCTCCTTGGTGACTGGACCATTTTACAATTCTGTGCTCAGTCACCAAGCCTTTAAATAAAAGCGAGGCTGGAGTTGACCTTATTGATACAAACCTCCTTGCTTTTCTTGTGTAAATCATGTTGTAATGTTAACAAGTTTCTATTTATAATTTGATTTATTATTTATTTTTTGATTTCTAATTTCAGTTAATTTGTAGTCTTCCCAATTAGTAGAGCACTCGTGCTTGGCTAAATAACCTTGAGACTTAAATAAAGTGATTACGGTGATGGGGATGATGATGATTATTATTATTACTATGAGCAGTTGATAGAGTGGTTTTCAATTGAGTGTCGAAAGTAATTAGATAATTACTTTGGTTTATGATTACTTCACTCAGTGATTGGTTCAAAGTTCTCGCGCCATTTTTTCAACCAATCAGAAGTGAAACCAAAACCAATCGTGGCTCGCGCGTGCACATTTTCCCGCGCTTT
>NW_027179724.1:1151871-1156871 GCF_036669935.1 Montipora foliosa | reverse complement strand
TTGCTGACTGGGGCCCCAGGGGCGGGGATAGTAACAGTCCAGATTCCCCCGAGGGCCGGGGTAAAAGTCGAAATGTAACACTGTAGGAATGTTACATCCCCTGCTATGTCCCGGGGGTCGGGGGGCCGTGGTTTACGTAGACTGGTGCATTACTGAAAGACGAGATAAGATTAAGAATAAGTTACCCTGAAATTTATTCTTTGGCTAATCCACTAACGACAAGCATAAAAACTCGAGAATGTATGGTCACATTTTAACAATTTGCCCTAAAACTGTTCCCGAAAAAGAAGCAAACTATTTAATCAGCGCTACAATGAAGCAGTTACAGGTCACACATCCGTGAAAGAAAGTGTCTTGATCACATTTGTGAGCATTGTACCAAGTGACGCTTTTGTCACTAGCCTGGATTCAAACACAAAAATCGTGTAAAATAAATAAACTGGTAAAATGTTACACGACTCTGACTATTACTTTATAAAACACAACCATACTCAGGGCTTACTTGACGACTCTCATTATTACTGAAAGAGTGCTCAGCAGGGTGAAGATGACGATGATGATGTCCACTGGCCCGGAGAGTCGGGGGGTGGGGGGGTGGTGAAGAATGATAGAGGCTTTTGAGGCGAGACACAGTCATACCCACGAAGGAAAGTGCTCACAGGCGACAGCTTTCTGATGTAAGGTTGGTTTTGTAACTGCAATGGCTGGTGCAATGCATAGTCATTGTTTTGATAGTCTTTTCTTGATTGCATTAAGTTTCCGCCACCCAAGTACATGTTGGAGTTCGCGAGGGCCTGGTACGAGGCCAACTGTGAAGGCGTAGGAGGCGCCTTCTGCGCTGAGCTACAAGTTCTGCCATGAAATACAATAGGCCGGGAATCGTGGTGCTGTAGCAGCAACTCCGGCGTACTATAAACTGAATATAGTCTTTGACACTCTAACAGGTCGGCGCTCCTTACCGGAGGCACATTATTTGCTAAGGTATATACATGGAGTCCGAAGTGAAGTCCATAACTTCAACGTTTCCTGCGGTAGTGTTGAGTGGAAACCCACACAACGATATGTCCGTTGGATCATCAAACGGAACGATATCATCCAGTTCATACAAACCGTCGATTTCCAAATCAGCCAGGTCCTCTGGTCGTAAGATTCCGAGTGGTGGCGGTGGTGACTGAATGCCCAAAGAGTTTGGCGCCAGAACGGGCGGAAACGTTGCCGAATTAGCGGGCGAAATGCCAACGCTTCCCAAAGATGGCAACCCGTTTGCCATTGGCACGCAATTCGGCGAGAAACTAGGCTCGGCTGCGCAAGACGTCCCGACGTTATTAGCCGCTGGTGATAGTGTAGTCACAGAAGTCATTACTGGATAAGCTTCCTCTTCAGCCCTTGTCTTTTTCCTCTTTCGTTTACCATTACTTGTATTGCTATTTCCGTGAGGATTAGCTCTTTGTCGCGGTGTGCCTTGGGATCTGTTTAGAGTAGTCGTCTTAGGACGCACTGCCCGAAAGTGAGCCACAATAGCACTGTGAATATCCTTGGGAGAATTACAAACTAGTGGCCAGAGCGTTAGCAACTCCACAATATCATGGTGATGCCTTTGTTTTGCGATATCTTCTGGCGTCATATTCATATGGTCAGCTAGTTTGTGGTTAGCACGGCTCACCAACAAATACCAAACGGCCTGATAGCTTCCCTCTCTGCAACCCAAGAATAGAGGTGTCTGACCCTGAAAGAGAAATCAAAATCATTATCAATATGCGCCAGGTAAAATAGGAAAAAAGCCCCAAACGCATTTGCCGCACTGCTTATGATTGGCTTACAGTAAGGTGCCGCACTAGACCGTATTGTCACGATTTTACACTTCAAAGCGAAGGGAAGTTTTTCACTCGACACTCTTTCCAGTTCATATTACGCATGTTTTAACGGGGAGCTGTGGATTAAAATTTTGAAATTGTTAAAGGCCCACCTTCAACCGAAAGGCATTGCGTGCCGCGAAACAAGTTTCATATATGAAAATCCTGCCAAATCTGAAATTCATGCAATTAAAAATCGCTACGATAAGCAATGTGAGTTTCCACAAGATAAACAAACGGTCGGTTGAGGTGGGCCTTTAAGCTTCAAGCCCTAATAACAAAACAAAACTACCCATAATTTGGCCTTTACATTGTCAAGTCAGGCGCATTGCCTCCCCCCTCTTTCCCCGGCACATTGCTTATTTTTCGCCTTCCTGGCATCATTTGCACCCTAAACGTCAAAGCATTATTATTGTGAATATACTACCGTACGTATCTTCAGCTCATTTGATGATTTGGGTCTTTAAGGCAACGATTGCACTGTACCATGTAGATGACATTTTTTGAATTGCAGTTGATGTTATGCGTAATATGTCTTGTTTCGCCAGTGGCATGGAATTTGTAACTAATTTGTCCGTCAGTAATATAAGTGCATGTAGAACAGTTATTGCCACATCGGTAAGAACCCCGAGGTTGATTTTGTTGCGCGGTGAGATCGTGTAGTTTAGCACGAACAACGGGTAGTTTTTTAGGTTGCCACTGCGACGAAAAGCTACAAGACAAACGGTTTTGAAGACATTGTGGCAACGAGGCGATTAAGTAAGAATGTTGAAGTGCTTACGACTAATGGACGAAATTGAGCGAAGAGCTGGATTGAAAGTTACAACAAAGGGAACACATCCTGGCCCTGGTGTCTCGAAGCATGGTTAGCGCTAACCAGGCGTTAAATACCATGGAAAACTATAGGTTTTGATACCTCTTAACCAACGGTTAGAGCTAACCAGGCTTCCAGCAACCGGTCCCTGGGTGTGTTGAGTGTGGCGGTAGAAGTATCTTTGGGTGAAAGTGCCCTACAAACTAGATTGCTTCTATGTTTTTTCTTTGGATATCATTTATGGGTCATGTCATTGGTGCGAAGGGTAAATGTTTTCTTTGTGGAGCAAATGCGGCGAAGTCTGAGATCAAAGCTAAAGGGAATAGAACGTTTGGTGTGTATAAGGTGGCATGAAAAATGTAACAGATGTTTTTCAGTAGGTTTGGTTATAAGCCAGTGGTAATGGTGCCGTTGAGGATGGAAACGTTGACATCTATAAAAGTTATGGATGTGAACGAATGATTGCATCTAAATTTGATGGTAGGGTGAATCTAAGTTTCGCAATTTTTTGTTTGACTGTTCTTTTTTTGATATTTGGCGTAAGCAAAACCCCCTTGGGACTTTGTACACATGGGCGAATGCAAGTTACAGCCAGGCTTCTCAACTCGATCGCTTTTTAGTTTCGCGTTGTTTTTAAAAGTGTGTCGGCTCGGCTGGTGTCGTGCCCTGTGCTTTTTCTGAACACGATTTCGTGACTTGGATAATAGCCCCAGCTCTAGAAGCAGTGTTTGGAAGTTTAATTCGTCTCTTTTGTCCGATGAGGACTTCAAGCGTGAGATGTCGATCTTAATTGTCAAGCATAAACAACGTAAGGATGACTTTGCGACTGTTGGGATCTGGTGGGATGATTTTAAACTCATCGTTCGTGCTGCATGTATCCGGTTTAGTTCACGTAAACGTAAGGAAGCTAACCGCGAGCGGCACTCGCTGACCAAGCGTTTGATTTCGGCTAAGAATGCTTTTGCTCGTGGTAATACTTCTAAGGCTTCTGAAATTCGAGATCTTGAGAGCTCCCTCTCGTCTCTCGCCACGCGGGAGGCGGTGGGTGCCAAAATTCGTTCTCGTGCTAAGTGGGTTGAGGAGGGTGAAAAGACCACCCGCTATTTTTTCCGCCTCGAGCAGAAGCGAGCGGAGAATTCATTTGCTTCACTGATTGACTCCAGAGGTAATGAAGCGTCCTCACAGGCCGATATGGAGTCTTTTCTGACTGAATTTTGTCGGAAACTTTACGCGAAAGACGCGCTCGATATTCCAGTGCAATCTGATCTTATTGGCGATTTGGAGATGTTCCTCTCCGATGCTGGGCGCGACAGCTGCAAGGGAGAGTTCACTAAGCTCTGGGGAGCCTTCAGATCGAAAAATCGCCTGGCTCTGATGGGCTCCCCACCGAGTTTTATCTCGCTTTCTGGGATGATCTGGGTGATGTTCTTGTGGATGTTTTGAATGACAATTATCGCCGTGGGGTTTTGCCTAAGAGCCAGCGTGAGGGTCTCTTGCGCTTGCTGTACAAGAAGGACGATAAGCGGCTCTGCAAGAACTGGCGCCCGATATCCGTATTGAACACCGATTACAAGTTGGCCTCTAAGGTTATTACGGAGCGTTTGAAACCGGTGATGAGCTCCTTAGTTCACCGCGATCAAACGTGCGGGGTGGTAGGTAGGTCTATTTTCTCTAATCTACAGTTAGTTCGTGACACGCTCGATATGATTGACAAAACCAACGAAGCGGGCATTTTGTTAGGCTTGACCAAGAGAAGGCTTTCGACCGTGTCGATCATGAGTTTCTGATGCGTGTTTTGTCTCGTTTTGGCTTCGGCCCTTCTTTTTGTTGGTGGGTCGGGCTCTTCTATAATTCAGTTTTTTCTCGTATCGTTTGCAATGGACGCCTTTATGCGCCTGTTCTTCTTGAGCGAGGGGTGAGGCAGGGCTGTACATTGTCTCCCCTCTTGTATGTCCTGGTGTCGGAGGTTTTGTCAACCCAGATCAGAAAGTGTCAGGGTATTGAGGGATTTCGGCACCCTGGGGCCGGGGGTCTTCAGTTTCGGGTATCTCAATACGCCGACGATGCGACCATTTTTTGTTAAGGAAGAGGTTTCTCTCTGTCGCCTCTTGGGTGTAACTGACAAGTATGAACGTGGCTCGGGTGCCAAGCTCAACGCCTCCAAGTCTGAGGCTATGTGGTTCGGTAGGTGGAGTGCGATTGGGGCCACTCCTTTCCGCCTAAAATGGGTGCCTAAGATTCGGATTTTGGGGCTGTATTTCTCCAATGGTTTGGTCTCGGTCGAATCTGACAATTGGAAGAGTAAGCTCGATAAACTCGAGACAGTTCTGAAT
>NW_027179724.1:1141871-1146871 GCF_036669935.1 Montipora foliosa | reverse complement strand
TCGGAAGCTATCTCTATTTGGGGTAAAGTTGGGGAGGTTGCTCCGCCTCACTTAGTAATGCCTCTTACCGTCGAGCCTTCAAAACCACGTTTGTGCAATGATAACAGGTTTTTAAATCTTTGGATCAAGGATTCTCCCTTTAAGCTCGATTCTCTCGCTGCCCTCCCTCGGTACGTTTCTCCTAATTCATACCAATCTGTTTGTGACGATAAGTCTGGCTATGATCATTTGTTACTTACTTCTGACAGCCGCACATTCTTCGATTTTCAATGGGCTGGTTGGTATTTTGTCAGCAATACTATCCCTTTCGGTTGGAAGGCATCGGCGTACATTTATCATTCAACAGGTCTTCTTTCTTCACATTATTTTCGATCTCACTCTATTCCATGCTCGTTATATATCGACGACCGACACACCGGGGAAATGTGCATACCTTTTCAATCTTCAGTTTACGAGAACCTCCCCATTTTGGAGCGTTCTTTTGCGTCGGCTTCCTCTGCGATCTTCATTGTCTGTTATACCCTTGTTGCGCTTGGATATTTCCTAGGCCTTAGTAAATCAATTCTTCTTCCTCGCCAAGCTGTTCCTTATTTGGGTTTTATGGTGGATTCTGTTAAGCAGGCCTTTTTGCTTTTGCAGGACAAAAAACAGAAGTTCTGTGACCTCATTCGTTTAGTCCTTGGATCTGACTCGCTTGACCTTAAGACTTTGCAACGGCTTTCTGGGAAGTGCACTTCTTTTGCCTTGGCAGTCCCAGGTGCACGTTTGTTCACAAACGAGATTAATTTAGCTATTAGTAAGGCCACTTGTTCTTCCCGTCCCATTACCCTGTCTGGGCCTTTGAAAGCAGAAATTGCTTCCTGGACCTTCTTAGAATCCTGGGAGGGTTTTCTTCCCTGGCGGTCTGAATTTCATCGTCAGATAGTACTCTGCTCTGATGCTAGTGCTTTCGCGTGGGGAGCAGTGCTTAATCCCGATGCAAAGTCTGTCGCCATTCGGGATTACTGGCCTTCTTCTCAGTCTTCTCTCGGTATTAACTGTAAGGAAATTTTCGCCTTATGTAATGCCTTGAAGTCGCTTTCTTCTACCGTTAGTAACTGCTGGGTTGACGTGTTCACGGACAGTCAAGTGCTCTTGAGAGCTTGGCGCCGCCAAGGAGCTAAATCTCCCTCTCTGATTGCTTCTTTGAAGCGATTGTTTGCTATTATTTCTGACTCTAACATTCACCTTAACTTTAACACATTACCTCCAAGTGTAATGTTGCTGACCCTCCTTCTCGCACTCTTTCTTTGCAAGATTCCAAATTATCGCCAAGTGTTTGGGCGAGAATTCAAAGTGCTTTTGGCGGGCCTTCGGGTCACTCTGTTGATTTAATGGCACTCCCGTCGAATGTCCAGAGCTCCATTTCAGGTTCTTCTCTTCCCTTTTTCTCTCCTTTCCCAGTTCCTGGTTCTCCGGGTGTCAACGTTTTTGCTCAAAGTCCTTCGCGCCAAAGGGATCTTTTTGCAAACCCTTACGCCTTTCCCCCAATTATTCTTATTCCTGATTTGCTGCGCTTTCTCTCTAGTCAAGCTATCTCCTGTGCACTAGTTGTCCCGGATGTTTGTCCTCGTAAATTTTGGTGGCCTCTTTTACGTCAACATGATTCCTTCACCTTGGCAGTTAAAGGTTCTAAGAGCATTGTGTTACCTCCCACTACTTCCGGTTTTTCTTTCACTTGGCCTTTGCCGTGGGACTTGTGGGTATGCAGGTTCACCCCTGGTCTAGTAAAGCAAGCTTGGGGTCGCCATATACATTCCTGCTAGTGTTTTGTTATTAAATTTTCTTTTCAAAATGTTGCCTATTATGTTTTTATTAGACATATCGAGATATTGTTGTAAACGAGGTTGCTGTAATAATTTTGAGTGGTTTGGGCTACAGTGTTCTAGTCCTCGGTTATCTGGGTGCTCTTATGCCTTTTGCAGGTTCTTCCTCCAGTTGACCACACGTTCAATTATTGTCAACGGTGTGGCTATGTTCGACGTCGAGGCAACCCTCCGAAGCGTAAAGCGCTTTCCTTGGATCTCCCTGCAATCGACAACAGAATTCAAGTTCTCCAGCAGAGAAACCTTTCTTCTGCGTATTCTAAGCAAAAGCAATCCCTTAAGGAAGAGCTTGAGAATTTTTTATACGCATTGCCTGGACAAAAGACACTCTTTGATGCTATTCCTTTTGATGTCTGCCGTTTTCTTGTCTACAAGGATGCTATGGGTAAGACACAGCCCCACCCCAATGGATGCCCCTATACTGGCCAGCGAGGGGTATTTTCTTGTCATTGTCCTCGCTGCCTATCCTATAATACAGTCCATTCTTACATTGGGAAGCTGCGATCCATATTTTCGGACGCGGGCCGTCAAGGAGATTGGAAAAGGTCGCTCCATTTGGGTAACCCAGCTTCTGACGAGCTCGTTAAGCTTTACCTCAAACAGGTTACTGCTGAACAACTTCAAGCTCATGTTACTCCGAAACAGTCAACTCCAGTCTTTCCAGATAAGTTACTGTTACTTTCTCGCCACTTGGAGAAGCGTCTCTTACTTCCTAATCTCTCTCCTTCCGAAATGTCTGTTGCCGCCCGTGACCAAGCTTTCTTCAAATGTTTCTTTTACTCTGGGGACCGTGCAGGAGATTTGGACCTTGTCAAAACCCCCGAGATTGCCCGTTTTCCAGAAGATAGTGGTCTTCTTTTTAATCACGTTTGGGGAAAAATCTTGCGCGATGGCTCCTCAAATCTGTTCGGAATGCGTCGTCATCCAAATCCGGCCCTATGCCCGATTCGGGCTGTTGAAATGTATGTTGCTGTATCAAGAGAGATTGGTATTGACCTTTCCAGGGGTTACCTGTTCAGGCCTACAGATCAGAAGGGTCGCATCGTTGAACAGCCTCTCACCAGTTCCACGGCAGAATCTCGTTTAAAGCTGTATCTTCGACAAGCTAATATAGATGCTGATGAAACTCTTCATAGTTTTCGTTCGGGGTGTGCCCTCAGCCTCACTTTTTCTGTCACGCGTCTGCTCTATATGAGGAGTTTAATAACCTTAAAAATTTTATTTCCGCGTTTCCTTCTCGACAGCCACCTACGGTTAGAAGCCACTCAGTCTCTTAAGTTTACAGTTTAAGATCTGGCTGTTTAGGGAGTTTTTTTAGTTTTGGATAGGTTTGAGTGTTGGGTGGCTATCTTGGGCTTTTGGGTGTCGTTTTATAGATGCATCGCCCACTTTTGTGGCCGCCAGACCTCCGCAACTCAGAGGAGCGCAGGTAAGACCGGTGTAAATAGGATACTATTCATGACACTCCTAATTATATGCGAAAGTGAAATACGTGAAATTAACACATCCCTAGCGATTCAGTGTATGCGGGCGTGTGCACGAGGGCGTTATTAGACTATAAATACTGATTTCAAGCGGAATAACACTCCTTCCGTGCTTACTATCAGCCAGCGGAGCAGTGAAGGAAGGATCGATCTCTTTGGTTTCTGACCCAAGCGAATTCTCTGCAATTATGGCTGAGGCTCCAGTGCCGGGAGTACAATTTCTACAGCTGTTAGTAAACCCCCCACAAGTTCCACAGGCTCCACAAGCTCTACAAGCTCCACAAGCGGTGACTCCTCCGGCGCAAGCGGCTGGTCAAGTGGCGCCAGCTCCACAACCCGTTCAGGTTAATGCCGCCGACGCACAAAATGAACTCGAGGTAAATTTCGGTATTTCTTTCTTTGTCCTCATTGGATTTTCTCGTTGTTTTGCTACTTTGGACACATGTTATAGGTCTGGCTATGATCTATGTTGTGTACAAGCTTCAGTTTTTCCATGGGCGTATTACGTTTGTTTGCTTCCCTGTTTCAGTGGCGCTCTTGCATATCAAGTGCGTGGTTTTCTTTCCCAAGGGGTAGGATTTTGGGAGATATGTACGCCGTGTGTAGCCAAGGGGGCGAGGATTCGCCGGGTATATTCCTATTCGGAATATATACACGCTGTGTGTAGTCACGGGGGTGAGTTTTCTCACCAGGACTATTCCTTTACGGAAGATATGTACGCCGTGTGTAGCCAAGGGGGCGAGGATTCGCCGGGTATATTCCTATTCGGAATATATACACGCTGTGTGTAGTCACGGGGGTGAGTTTTCTCACCAGGACTATTCCTTTACGGAAGATATGTACGCCGTGTGTAGCCAAGGGGGCGAGGATTCGCCGGGTATATTCCTATTCGGAATATATACACGCTGTGTGTAGTCACGGGGGTGAGTTTTCTCACCAGGACTATTCCTTTACGGGAGATATGTACGCCGTGTGTAGTCACGGGGGCGAGGACTCGCCGGGTATATTCCTATACGGAATATATATACGCCGTGTGTAGTCACGGGGGTGAGTTTTCCTCACCAGGACTATTCCTTTACGGAATATGTACACGCCGTGTGTAGCCTCGGGGGCGAGGATTCGCCAGGTATATTCCTTTACGGAATATATACACACCCTATGTAGTTTCGGGGGTGAGTTTTCTCACCAGAACTATTTCTTTACGGAATATGCACTCGCCGTGTGTAGACAATTTGTGATAGTTTATGAATTGTGTTGAGTCAAGGCGTGTTTGTTCACTCGAATATGTTCTTGTGCTTTAGAGATTGAACGATAAAGTTATGAAACTTAACCAAACCATGGAAACCATGACTAAGTCGTCCGTGGAGAGGTCTCTGAAGAAGATTATGGACTATGCATCTCGCCCACTGTCCGACTTTAATAAGTATGAAGCGCTGGAAATGCTGGAGTCGCTACAGCATACTGCTAAGTATACCAAGCACGAGTGACAGAATTCTTATCTCATGGTTTACCAGACGGTGCGTGGCAAGTTGGATGTGCCCAGTGATCAGTTTAGGAGCCTCGTCCTTCGCCTTTTGGGCGACAAAGATCACGAAAAAATCTTTGATTGTGTGACAAAGGTGGAGGAGCACTATCGCCCGGGTCACTGCTA
>NW_027179724.1:1124371-1129371 GCF_036669935.1 Montipora foliosa | reverse complement strand
ACGAGGTTGTTGTAAGGGCATCAAGCAAATCAAGCTGGAAGAGCTTCATCACGAGAGGAAAGTTTAACGATGAAAAAGTAACCAGACATGAATGGATCTAAATTCATTTAACCCAATATTCGACTGGACTAAAATTACCGAAGGTTGAGAAAGAAAGAAATATTTTGGGTTCTTCAGTCTCTCGCGAATAAGCACCTCGTGACTTTAACAAGGCTGATGCAAACAGCGGAGCCACGACGAAAACAATATAGAATTTCACGAAGGGGTATCTTATCTTTCTCAAATTAAGTTTTCTTATCATTAATACTGTTTATACAGTTAAAGGAATTTCTAATTTGAAATTGCGAGGCCAAGCAATCCAACCTCTCTTTTTTCATATTGACCTCTACGAGTGGACTTTTCATTTTGTTAAAGTACACACCTTAGAGACACTTTGAATCCATCGGGCGCCCATATTTTGGCATATACTCTCTTGGCGCCTTTTAGCACTCCAACGATGAACAGCGGAATTCCGACACATAACAGTGCGGGAACTACCCAGGGCGGGGAGTCGGTAGTGGGATGAGTCATGGGCTCAACTGTGAAAACGATTAATAATAATAACTTGTCAAATACCTTATAACAAGTAGCGTTAACATGATTGTTAGTAGCAAAAGTAACATACAAGTAATCATTCCTGTAAGTAATTAATGAATGGCTCGTTCATTAGGAAAACCTCAAAAATGGAAGTGGAACAAAACAAACCTTGCTCTTACAATGTGAAAACAGGAAACTGCCAAGATAATTGCAAATGGTGGATACATTTCAAAGTATGTTACATAGAGTATAAGAATTTTGGATTTTTTAAAAAAACTGGTAAGGAGTGTTCCTTACGGAAGCCTGTAAGGGACATGCGAGATAATCCTGGGTGGATAAAAAAGAAACTTGTGAAAGAGAGATAGAAAATGCCGCATAACAAACTAGGAAATGCGAGATAGAAAGTGCGAGCTGCGAGATTGAAAATGCCACATAACAAACTAGAAAATGCGAGATAAAGAAATTTAAAGGTTTTCTCTAAATGAGGACCCGAGAATCGAGGAGTGGGGGACGGGGAATCCCTACAATGGAAATTCTGAAAACGGGGAATGTCGAAATGAGAATAAAGGAGGCCAGTGGAAATTTTATTAAAGGTGTGACAATCATCTCTGGAATTGAGGCTTCATAGCAGCTTACATGTGCAATAAACAAATCATCAGCAGCAACCCTTCCAAATGCGTACTTTTTGATTTAAGACCACGATACATATGGCGTCAACGAAATACCAAGGTGTAAGTAAAGTTCGATGGTCTCCAATCCAGATACCAACCCGCCCCACTGGTATTAAATTTAGTGAACTTTTATTGCGAAACCATCTCAAAGTTTTCTTTTTTTTAAATGGGGATATGGCGCGCCGTTTGTTTCAAATTAATTATATCTACCGATTGGCCCACTTCAGTTAGTCACATACTCCCTTCACCTAAGTGACCTTTATAGTTGGGTAATCAGCATTACTTGATCAGTTACGAGTCATTTATTCCATATTTTATCAGTTCAGCTGTCAGTTATACTGATTTATCGATTAGTTTGTTTGTTACATTCGATCCGGTGTGTTCCTGATATTCCATCACTTGTAAGGTTTTATTGATTAGTTGTGTGCTTAATATTAGATCAGTTGCACTGATTTATCGATCAGTTGCGTAGATCCCTAATATTCCATCAGTTCTACTGATTTATCGATCAGTTGCGTCCCTAATATTCGATCAGTTGTGTCCCTAATATTTGATCAGTTGTACTGATTTATCGATCAGTTGTGTCCCTAATATTTGATCAGTTGTACTGATTTATCGATCAGTTGTGTCCCTAATATTTGATCAGTTGTACTGATTTATCGATCAGTTGTGTACCAAATATTTGATCAGTTGTACAGATTTATCGATCAGTTGTGTCCCTAATATTCGAGCAGTTGTGCTGATTTATCGATCAGTTTTGTACCTAAGATTCCATCTCTTGTACCGGGCGGGTCTTAAAAGGTCGGGAGTAAACTTTTTTCGCTTTGCGTGCCGGAAGCCGAAAGAGTGATGTGCAATGACTGTAATCAGTCAGCAAACTCTGCCGCAATAATAACTGCCGAACCGTCAGCCATTTTATTTTCGTGTGGGGGTCAGAGACCGAAAAGAGAATGAGTGCCAAAGGTCGTGGCAGTTAACTACAAATGTTGGTTTAGTATAACTACAAACTAGTTATTCTAGTTAGCAAATCTTTGAAGCGACGCGTTCTTAATTGTTTCTCTTTCAGAAAAACACGTGTTGGTGTCTTCCATCTCTGGGAGTGAAAGTGAAACTGGTCCAGGACTTAACGAGAGAAAACACACCCACTCTGACTCTGACTCCAAGGATAATGAGGCTGCTGTGGCTAAGCCCGTTAAGGTCGCTAAGATCAAAACCGTTCAAAAGTTTTTCAGCAATGGTGAAAGTTCTTCGTCTGTATTACCGGCAGCGTCGAGTTCTACTCTGGAAGGAGAACAGGCAGCCAAGTTTAACATAGACTGTGTTATTGAAGCTTATCGCTTTCGCCACACAAAGTTCCATTGCAAGCGACATACCATTTTGTGTTCGTCATTGTTCAGTAAACCACTGAGCGAATTTAAGAAGTCTATGAGTCAACTTTACGGTGTGGAACATGACGCCAAACGTGCAAACATCGGGTCATACGAAATTTGCCGGGATTTGCGGACCTACAGTCGATGGAAGTCTTCCCGCCTTCACAGCAAAGACAAAGGCGGAATGGCAGAATTTTGTCACCCGGCTAAGAAGCTACATTGTAGTTACACCAGTATCTGCTGTTAAGTGAGTAATATAGTGACTGCTTTTTATGTTCATAATCAAATTCAACATATTACCGTCATTACCCTGCATATTAAAGAGGTTATTTATTTCACTTTCTAGTCAGAGTAGTTGAAGTACAGTACAAGGCTGTTCCTGGTGTGGCTCAGACCATGAAGACAGTTCCAAAGAAAAGAACAGGGGCGGAGGGAAAAACTGAAAAGGCAACACAAGAGGAACAGCTACTGGTCGCTCTTAGAAACCACATCACTGCGGGCCAATCAAGTTTAAATGCGTTCGAATACGAGAGGAGACAGGAGCAGAAGGAATGCTTGGATCGTTTTAAAGAAGGTGCATATGTTAATGACGTATGTCTTCTTATATTATACATATTTTTATAACCTAATTATTTCTAGATTTATGATGTAATGTAATAATAGGTGGTTTATTTTAAGGAGTCCTGTATTCAGTTTTAGGCCTATTTCGGATTGATTATTGGTGATTGTCATTGTAAATCTGAAACTTGATTAAATATATTTTTCATTATACACTATTAGATACTCGGCTTACACAACCTGGTAGGAAGGTCTAGATCCTTTTGCTCGATAAAAGGTTCCATTCTTCTTTTGATCATTTTTTCAAAAATTCTATTGAAATGAGATAGCAGGGAAATAGGCCGCTAATTGTTTACGTCAGTATCATCATCTGCTTTATAAACTGGAATGATCTTAGCCATTTTTAGCTTGGAAGGATATACTCCGCTCAGAATAGACGAATTTATCATATCAGCCAAGACACTACTTATAACATTTGCAGAACATTTCAATAATCGCGGAGGACATGAGTATAAACCATGAGATTTGTTATTCTGGATGCAACCAATTTCCAATTTCAATTCCTCAGGAGTAACAGGATCAAAAACAAATGATGATTCGAGTGATTTAGTTTGACTAAGAAATTCAAGATAAGGTCGCTGAGCAGGTGGACGTTTTTTTGCCAACTCAGGTCCTACGGAAGCAAAATGACTATTAAGAATATTACTTATTCTCTATTTTCGAATTCCCCATAATACACTTTGTTTGCCCCCCAAATTTTGCATAAACCATTGTTTTCAAATGCTCTTGGGAATATGCAGTGTCCCCAAGAGCATTTGAAAACAATAGTTTATGCAAAATTTGGGGGGCAAGCAAAGTGTATTATGGCGAATTCGAAAATAGAGAATCTCAGAAGGGTCACTGGTGACTGTGTTTCCAACATTAGAAGTTTTGATTGAATTGATGGGCTTAGCGTTTCTCGATTTTCGCCCAAGTATGTTATTTATCCCTTCCCAGGTTTTTTTCATATTAGTCAGGTTAGTATTGAAAAACGTAAAGTAATATTGCTGTTTACTTATGCGCGTTAAGCTACAGATTTTGTTCCTATAGACTTTATAATTAGAGATATCTCCCGATGCATACAGCTTGTTCTTAATCCTAATGGGCACTCTCAGGCCCTTAGTTATCCAAGGCTTACAAAGTTGCTTTACTTTTCGTTTAGAGAGAGCTTTTAGAGGTGCATGCTTGTTGACAATCTTGTTAAATTTGTTGTAAAAAGAGGAAAATAAATTCTCCACATCACACGCGCCAGTTATAGCAGGTGCATTCCAGTTTACACCGGAGAGTTCAGCATTAAAACATTCAGCAGAAAAACGTGAAAAGTCTCGCAACTTGACTTTCTTCTTGATCTTAATTTTTTCCTTCATAGATTTGAAAATGCAGAATTGTGAAAAATGATCGCTGATGTCAGAAATTATATTTCCGCAGGACACAACTTGGTCAGGATTATTTAGAAATATATTATCAATAAGGCCGGTGGCAGAGTTTGGCAAACACGTATTGGTTTGTCAATAGCAGGAATAAGGAAGCAACTCTGAAGAGAGGATAAGAAGTCATGGCTATAAGAAGACGTGTGACATTTTAGAAGGTAAATATTGAAGTCGCCTATGATAACGACATGTTTCCCGGACGAGACAAATTTTTCTATAGTTTTTCTCAAAATATTGTTGAAAACGTTCAGGTGAATTATGCTGTCTGTAAAGAATGCCACAAATAATATTTTTCTTAATGAGAAAGGAAATCTCGATCCACAATGCTTGGAAAGCTTCATTAGTAGTCTTTTCTA
>NW_027179724.1:1111871-1116871 GCF_036669935.1 Montipora foliosa | reverse complement strand
ACAGCATTAGTGGAGTGTCGGGCAATTAACGACCGACATATCGACCGAGACTCGACTGACACTTGCTCGGCCGAGTATCGACCGAGTGTCGACGAGACTTAAACCGTATCGGCCGACACACACATCGGTCGATATATCGACCGATATTGTGCACCGACACTACCTACAGTAAACATAATCCGCCAAGTGTGGTGTTATGTAGAACACTGAGACCAAATGGAAATTATCTGGTAACTTATGGGTTCAACAAAGACAGAGAAGGAATCGAACACCTTAAGTGGATCTGTGATCTCTGTTGTCTGTCTATTTGTATTTATTTGTACTGAACTCTGCACAGTCTTCCGGTAACAATTAGAAATTTCACCAATTCTTGTTAACCTTCAATGGCGTCGAAAGTCATTGTAACGCGAACGGCATTTTAGTGGATCTTTAAACAAAATATACCATCATGGCGCGCAAGAATGAAATGTCAATGGATGAACAAGACAGGCGGTGGAAAAATAAATATCTGGAATCTTTAAAGCGACTAGTAATGGTTTTTCGCTTTTGGATATCAAGTGAACTTTGTTTCTAATATTTTACTAACTTGGTATTATATGCCACACTGAAATAAAATGGCAATTTTTTTGTGGATTTAACAAACATGGAAGGAATCGAACGCCTTGAATGTATCACTGTGTTTACTGAAGTCGCATCTAAGTTGTCTGGCAATTTACATTTATTTTGTACTCAACTCTGCAAAGGTAAAAAAAAAATGGACATGTGACAGTGAAGAATTATTTGAATGAAAGGTTGTTGTCTCTTTTGTGCTTCATTATTTACGGTCAAGGTTCTTTCGAAAAGGGTTTGATGTGAATTGTTAGAAATTTGTTTAATTGCATATGCTTTGTGACACCGATTTTGTGTCTTGTTTGCAACCACGCAATTGAAATAGGAAGGATTTTTTGCCTCTAATAGCAAATATGTTGTTTGTTTCAATAAACTTTTCGCTGGAAAAGGTTTTTGTGAGATTTCCAGCCGTTGTGAATTTATCATGTTGTGTAATTTTCAAGCTTAGCAAACTTGCATACCTGGGTTGAAATGTGATACGGGAGGATTTTTGTGGTAGTGCACTGTAAGTAGCACTGTAAGTCACGAAAATAAACAGGTCTGTTGGAAGCGTGCTTGAGTTTCCACAAAATCGGCAAAAAATTGTGACGCTGATGAATAATAAAGTAGCTGCTGTTTCTAAAACGATGGAATTACCTGTCGATAAATAACCTCGTCTTGAAGAGTAAATTTTTGACTTTGCAAAAACAATGGTCAACCTCAAGAGTTGGGCGATTGTGATCTTTGTGTTGAATTCGCACATTTCTTGTGAAAGTTTATAACAATTGAAAGAAAAAGAAAACTAACGAAAACAAAAACCCGGTATCTTGCTATCAGTTGACAAAGATGCTTCACTGTTTCGCGAGTAAACACGCCGCGGTAATTTGACCACAGCGCGCCGCCTGCTGAATTCTATGTCACTTAAGATTTTGCGATTTACTTGCGTAGCCAAAAGTACAATGACAAAATTGAACGTAGCAAAAATCTCCCAATGTTTTTCGCTGATGGTAACTTTTTATATTCGCGCTTTAAAATTAATGTTGTTTTCATGTCGTAGATTTTCTTGCTGATAGCAAAATATTTTATTCTCGATCGACCGTCCTGAAAACTTACTTCTGCTCTTCCTAAACTGTGTATCAATATTATTTACTTTTGCATCAATATTGGTTTTGCATAAAGCAAGCTAACAAAATCTGTACCTTGCTTAGTTCGCGTTTTTGAGCGTTAAAATAGAATTTTCGGTCCTATGCTTCTGTTACAATTTAGGTCACCCATCCAGATACTAACCCCGCCGGGTAGGGCTTAACTTTGTGAACTTTTGTATTACGAAGTTGTCAGAGGCTAAGAGTAGACAATTAAACTTGTGGTGAAAAGAAGTTGTGAGGGAACTTGAAAATGATCAACATTTCACCCTAAAAGCCAATGTTTCTCGATTCCCTTTTATTTTCTTCAATCTTTCTGGGTTTAGCACTTTGCTAGTAGCCACATGCCTTCTCAGGGGGCTATTTACTGGGTTGCCAACCCAGTCGGAATCTGTCTTTAATTTCGTCGTTTTTTTATTTTTCGTTTTCTTTTTTTATTTTTTATTTTTTTCCGTGTCGGTAAAAGTCCTGCCTGTCACTCCCCTGCTAAGTGGTGTCTTTGTGCATAGAGCCTTCTACGCGTATTTTCTTAGGATCGAGAGGGTAGTGGGAAATGCGTAGATTTCTCTGGTGGACACAGTAGAACGATTAACTTAACCGGCAATGGCGTCGAAAGTCATGTAACGCGAATGGCGTTTTAGGGGATCTTTGAACAAAATGTACCCTAATGAAGCTCAATAATGGCAAGCGAATTGGATACTGGACAGGACAGGCGGTCGAATGTTAGAAGTGACGAGTAATGGACTTCGACAACAATCTGTCGCCCGTCGAGCCGTAATCAAAGTGAGCAGTCTTCCTAACATTTTGTCAAGCGTGGTGTTTTGTACAACACTCAAACCAAATGAACAGTTCTCTGGTAACTCAGTGTGGGTTCAACAAAGACAGATAAGGAATCCATATAGTGGATCTGTTATCTCAGTTGTCTCGCTATTTGTCAGATTTGTATTTACCTGTTCTCAACTCTGCACAGTCTTCCAGTATAACAATTGGAAATTTCACTAATAAGTCATTGACGTGAATGGCGTTTTAGTGGATCTTTAAACAAAATATACCCTCATGGAGCTCAAGAATGGATCGTCAATTGTATGAGCAAGACAGCGCTGAAAAATAAATATCTGGATTGTAAGAGACGAGTAATGGTCTTCGACAACAATTTCATTTTTCGCCTTTGGATATCAAGTGAGCTTTGTTTCTAATATTTTACTAACTTGGTATTATATAAAACACGGAAATCAAATAGCAATTTTTTTATGGATTTAACCATAGTTACTAACTATGATTTAACAAATTAACATTGAAGGAATCGAACGCCAACAAGAATGCATCACAGTGTTTACTCAAGTCGCATCTTAGTTGTCTGACAATTTACATTTACCGGTATTTTGTACTCAACTCAGCAAAGGTGTAAAATATTTGGAAATGTGACAGTGAAAAATTACTTGAATGAAAGCTTGTTGTCTCTTTTGTGCTTTATTATTTACGGTCAAGGTTCTTTCGAAAAGGGTTGAATGTGAACTGTCAGAAATTTATTTAATTGCATATGCTTTGTGATTGTTTGTTTCGCTTGCACGCACGCAACTGAAATAGGAAGGGTTTCTTGCCTCTTATAGCAAATATGTTGCTTGTTTCAATAAATGTTTCGCTGGAAAATATTTCTGTGAAATTTCTAGCTTTTGTAAATTTATCATGTTGTGTAATTTTCGAGCTTAGCAAATTTGCATACATGTGTTGAAATGTGATACGGGGAGAATTTTTGTGGTAACGCATTAGTCACGAAAATAAACAGGTCTGTTGGAAGCGTGCTTGAGTTTCAACAAAATGACCCCCAAAATCGGCAAAAGATTGTGACGCTGATGAATAATAAAGTAGCTGCTATTACCAAAACGATGGAATTACCTGGTGATAAATAACCTTGTCTTGGAGAGTAAATTTTTGATTTTCCAGAAACAATGGTCAACCTCTGAGAGTTGCGCGATTGTGATCTTTGTGTTGAATTCGCACATTTCTTGTCAAAATTTATAACAATCGAAATAAAAAGAAAACTAACAAAAACAAAAACCCGGTAGCTTGGCATCATTTGACACAGATGCTTCACTGTTTCGCGAGTAAACATGCCGCGGTAAAATAACGCGGTAACTTGATCACTGCGCTCGCTGAATTCGATGTGCGATTTACTCGGTGCAGCCAAACTTGTACAATTACAACAAAACAACTAAAATCTCCCAAACTGTTTTTCGCTGATGGTAACTTTTTATATTCGTGGTTCAAAATAAATGTTGTTTTCATGTCGTAGATTTTATTACCGATGGCAAAATATTTTATGCTCGATCGACCGTCCTGAAACTTCCTTCTGCTCTTCTTAAAAACTGTGTATCCATATTTATTTACTTTTACATCAATATTTGTTTTGGATAAAGCAAGCTAACAAAATCTGTATCTTGCTTGGTTCGCATTTGATAGCATTAAAATAGAATTTTCGGTCCTATGCTTCTGTTACTGAGTGGTATATTTCTTAGGTCGCCCATCCAGATACTAACCCCGCCGAATAGGAATAACTTCAGCTTTCAACTGTTGTTTACAAAGCTTTCAGATGCTGTCAGATGCTGTCAGTGCACGCTTACACTTGTGGTGGAAAGAAGTTGCATGATCAACATGTCAGCCCAGAAGCCAATGTTTCTCGATTCCCTTTTATTTTCTTCAGTCTCTCTGGGTTCAGTACTTTGCTAGTAACCACATGTCTTCTCAAGGGGCTATTTATCTAAGACTTATACCATGGCGCTACAATGATAGACAATACCAAAACAATATCGTGTACTGTTAGACCTACATATCACGCAAAGACAACGGTCAACATGTCATCCCAGAAGACAATGTTTTTCACTTCCCATTTATTTTCTTCAATCTTTCTGGGCTCAGTACTTTGCTAGTAACCACATGTCTTCTCAGGCTATTTACCCAAGACTTCTACCATTTCACTACAATGATACACAATACCAAAACAATATCGTGCACTGTTAGAGCTACATATTACGCAAGGACAACTTGAAGCTCCTGGAAGACAACACACAGTTCAGTTGACATTATGGAATAAATCGCTGTGTTACTTCACTACCACACGTAAGCAATGCGTGTCAATTTTTTTTAAAGAGGACAGGAATTTCTTCTTTCTGACAAATGATTAATTAATAGGCCGGTCGCCAGGTTTTTAACCTCACAAAAGGATCTGTTTCGTCGTACGAACGTGTGAAGACCTGTGAGCCAAAGGGCCTC
>NW_027179724.1:1086871-1106871 GCF_036669935.1 Montipora foliosa | reverse complement strand
GATGACCCAACAGAACGCCTATCATCATTCCCCAGCGGCGTAGACAAAGTACTTCAGCCAATAGCACAAATACAGGAATCGTATCTTAAAGATACGACACATTTCATATACTGAAGGAGAACTCCTTCCAATTTAACGGGAAAGACTATCTCCAAACACACGGAACTGCCATGGGCACTACCCTTTGTGACACAATTTCATCCGTCACTGCCATGTTTGAAAAATATTCTAACGGAAAAATGGCATTTAATACAAAACCAGCCGCTGCTAAGAGAGATATACAAGGAACCTCCCTTGATCTCTTATAGAAAAGGGAAATCGCTTAAAGACATGCTTGCTTTAAGCAAAACTATAAAGGCTTTTATTAACACAATGGGCACACAGCGGGAGTCGTGCAGGTCTGTCAACCCATTTTAACATGCTATTGTAGTGTGAATTAATTTATGTCACCTTCAATTTGTCATTTCATTCAGTGTGAGGAAAACACCTCAGTACACTAGATGTCTTTATTTATTAACAATAATATAGTAGGGCCTGGGGTAATGCCCCAAGAATATTTTGAATAAGAATTATTTTTAATAGACACTGGCAAATATTATATGATTATTAAATAAAAGTCACAATTGGACCTTCCTTCTGCATGAATTTTTTTTCTTTACCTTCTTCTTTACCTGAATTTTTTATCTTGGCATTTTCCCTTGCATGAATTTTTTTTTTGGTTTTTTCCCCACCCCCCCCCCCCCCATCACTTTTCTAATGGTCCGTCCCTTAATATTGTCTCTGAAAGTTTACATTTTGCGAGAAGAAATCTCACGCAGTTATCCACAGAATCACCCTGCTAGCAGAGCCTTTCTTTTGCTTGCTCGATTTTGGCGTTCTCGAGAAAGGCTGTGCATGAATCGAGTAAGATCTTTTTTGAATATTCGCTGCATGTTGCCAGGATACAGTCTCGAACCCAAGCCTAATATTCCAGATCTCGCCGCCATCTTGGTTTTTCATGGCACATCGGGCTCAGTTATAACCATCGGTTTTGTCACTAAACGGACGCTCGCACTGGAAAAACCGGTTTGACGAGAGAAAACAAGATTGACTAGTCCAGAAGCTCGGGCTGCGGCGGCTTCAAAGAGTTGACAGTAAAGACAAAGACAAAAGGAGAAAGAAAAAGACAAAAGGAGGCTCTGCTCGCAAGGTGCCACAGAATAGAAATTGTGGTATTTCTTTCATATTTTATACGCTTCCCCTTATTTCTAATCACCATATCAATTCGTTTCGGCATAGAGCGTATTAAATTGTTCACAGTCTCAACAGATATAGAGTAAAATGTATTGATAACACGATTCTTAAACTGTTCAAATATTTCTCGGCGTAGTTGTTGCTGCACTGCTTGTCTTTTTAACATCCTACTCACCGTGGGAAACACATTTTCAATGACCGCCATATCCGGAGATCTTGGACACAGTTTGATTAAGGTACTGTTTGTGCTTTGCATCGCTGCCCGTGCTAATGCCGAATTTTGAGAGGGATCCCCATCTTGTAAAAACGTTCGGCTACATCCTTTGTCAGCAGCTGCGAATAAGCGATCAAAATGGTTATCTATAAACGCAGCGAAATAACGACCAGTCATTTTCTCGTATGGTTCACAGCAGATAACCAGAGCTGGAAATAACAGTCGGTCATCGGACATTGTCCGACCAAATATTGAGTATGTCCGGCCAATTTCACATTTTGATCGGACATTATGTCCGAACATTTCACTGCCACAATTGACTTCTTCTCCAAGATGTAGTCTGTCTGTGAAACTTGCTTAGATAGATTGTTTGCGCTATATTTGAAAAGTATCTCATAAAGCGGAGGTGTTCCATATAAATCGCCCTATAACGCACTGCGTGCATTGCGATATGTTGGCCGCATTTCATATATGTACCGGCGTAAGTCTCGCAAGGTAACGCCCTTCACAACGGCTAAGAAATATCAGTTTGCTATAAAGGACTGATTTCAAACAAAAAATACTTCAGAAGAGAGTTTCAGCTCAGTATCATGAAGAAAACTGTGTTATGAAGTACCGTAAACACCGGCATATAAGCCGCACCTTGTTGCTCAAAAATTTCGGATCAAATCGGGGATGCGGCTTATCTGCGAGAACATCTCGACAGCATGCCGTAAATTTGCATAAATTAAGAAGTTTAGCGAAAATTCTTAAGTCTGTATAGACCTGTGCAGCAAATTAATAACAACTTCATAAAACAATACCACATTACGCATTGATCATTGCTTTTGCGAGTTTGGTGGGTCCTAAAGGAGCCGTTTTTGTTTGAGCTTACACGATAATTAAACCTTCTTCGTTAGAAGATCTTTTAACCGGTTTAACATTGCCTTTCTTGAGCAGGTGAACTTCACTCGGCAGGGAATTTCCATTCCACCACAAAGTTGTTTACAATATCGACGAGGGCCGCTCCCTTTGACAGAAATCGATCCACCACGAGCGAGAATGCCTGGTTACTAAGCTAAAACGAACCGAGACGTTCGTCGTCAGGTGTTGCATGTAAATTCTAATGAGAAATGGACAGGAATGAAAAATACTGTATTAAAAATGCCAGAGAAAGATCAAATTTATGTCCTAGTCGGATTTTCATACTATTAGAGAATGAAAATTATAGGTAAGAGTTCGAGTATTCTCTGTTTTAAAATGTTAGTGAGTTAATACGCGAGTTGACACGTGCAAGAAACTTGAAGAAACAGTGCATTTACATGTAAGGCATCTTTGTCAAGACTCCACTTTTGATTTATTTTAATTTCTTTCAAATTTTTTTTTTCCAAAATCTAAGTTGCTAAACTCGGGGTGCGGCTTATACGCCGGTGTTTACGGTAGTCATGGTAGTAAAAGTCATCTAGTTAATCATAACTGTTAATTAAAGAAAAAATATAATTGTAGTTTTGAATGCTTGGTATTGAAAATCGTTATTCTTACAAATGATGCTAATTAATGTCCGGTCAAATTGATAAGATGTCCGACCAAAATGAAGATTTGAAAGGACATATGTCCTGTTAAAGGACAAAAATTATTTCCAGCCCTGTTTTAGTGGATCTTTGAATAAAATATACCCTTATGAAGCTCAATAATGGAAAGTCAGTTGCATAAACTAGGCAGGCGGTGAAAACCAACACCTGGAATCTCAAAGGCGACGAGTAATGGACTTCGACAACAATCTACCGCCCGTCGAGCCGAAATCAAAGTGAGCTGTATTTCTAAAATAATATTTAACCAAGTGTGCTGTTATGTAGAACACTGAAACCAAATGGAAAATTCTCGCGGAAGACCACAGCAAAAGAGTTAAGTTTGCAAAGTACATGAAAGCCAACTACGGCCAGGAGATTTGGACAGGAGGAATTTCCTTTTATGTGGATGGAACAGGATTTGCGTACAAAAGAAATCTACTAGATCAGGCTCGTGCACCAAAAGCTCGTGTGTGGAGAAAGAAATCAGAGGGTTTGGCTCCAGGATGCATAGCAAAGGGCCACAAAGAGGGAACTGGGGGCAAAGTACTAAGATTGATGGTGGCAATTTCTTACAATAAAGGAGTAACTGTTATCAGGGTTGGAAATAATTTTTCTCCTTTAACAGGACATATGTCCTTTCAAATCTTCATTTTGGTCGGACATCTTATCAATTTGACCGGACATTAATTAGCATCATTTGTAAGAATAATGATTTTCAATACCAAGCATTCAAAACTACAATTATATTTTTTCTTTAATTAACAGTTATGATTAACTAGATGACTTTTACTACCATGACTACCGTAAACACCGGCGTATAAGCTTCCGCAATTGGAGCCATTAAACGAGTTAAGCCATTTGTGCCTCAATCAACTTTACTCAGTATATACAACTCACTACTTCAACCCCATTTTGATTACTGCAGCCTAGTCTGGGGTAATTGTGGTAAAACATTATCTAACAAGCTACAAAAACTACAGAACCGTGCTGCACGAGTGATAACTTCATCGGGCTATGACGCTGATGTTAATTCCTTGTTTGACAAACTCAGCTGGAAAGACTTAAATTCTCAACGTCAAATTCAGAAAGCTTTAATGGTTTTCAAGTCTTTAAATGGTCTGGTTCCCGAATATCTCACGTCTAAATTTGTAACGCGTAATGTATCAAACTATGCTCTGAGAGATTCGGCAAATAAACTTGTTGTTCCGTTTCCGAGAACAAACTACATGAAAAATAGTTTTAGTTACAGCGGCGCAACTCTTTGGAACAGCTTACATCGTAACATTAAATACACGGCATTCATGGAAATCAGGTCTGTAGGTAGCTTATTTTGTAAATTAATGTAATAATAGGATTAGGATTTTAGATTTTAGGATTTTAGGATTTTACAAATTTCTTTTTTTGGAATTGTACCTGATGAATTTTTTACCGTGTATAAATTAAGTAAATAAATAAATAAAATAAATAAAAAAACTCGCAGATAAGCCGCACCCCGAGTTTAGCAACTTAGATTTTGGAAAAAAAAAATTTGAAAGCAATTAAAATAAATCAAAAGTGGAGTCTTGACAAAGATGCCTTACATGTAAATGCACTGTTTCTTCAAGTTTCTTGCAGTGTCAACCCGCGTATTAACTCACTAACATTTTAAAACAGAGAATACTCGAACTCTTACCTATAATTTTCATTCTCTAATAGTATGAAAATCCGACTAGGACATAAATTTGATCTTTCTCTGGCATTTTTAATACAGTATTTTTCATTCCTGTCCATTTCTCATTAGAATTTACATGCAACACCTGACGACGAACGTCTCGGTTCGTTTTAGCTTAGTAACCAGGCATTCTCGCTCGTGGTGGATCGATTTCTGTCAAAGGGAGCGGCCCTCGTCGATATTGTAAACAACTTTGTGGTGGAATGGAAATTCCCTGCCGAGTGAAGTTCACCTGCTCAAGAAAGGCAATGTTAAACCGGTTAAAAGATCTTCTAACGAAGAAGGTTTAATTATCGTGTAAGCTCAAACAAAAACGGCTCCTTTAGGACCCACCAAACTCGCAAAAGCAATGATCAATGCGTAATGTGGTATTGTTTTATGAAGTTGTTATTAATTTGCTGCACAGGTCTATACAGACTTAAGAATTTTCGCTAAACTTCTTAATTTATGCAAATTTACGGCATGCTGTCGAGATGTTCTCGCAGATAAGCCGCATCCCCGATTTGATCCGAAATTTTTGAGCAACAAGGTGCGGCTTATATGCCGGTGTTTACGGTACTTCATAACACAGTTTTCTTCATGATACTGAGCTGAAACTCTCTTCTGAAGTATTTTTTGTTTGAAATCAGTCCTTTATAGCAAACTGATATTTCTTAGCCGTTGTGAAGGGCGTTACCTTGCGAGACTTACGCCGGTACATATATGAAATGCGGCCAACATATCGCAATGCACGCAGTGCGTTATAGGGCGATTTATATGGAACACCTCCGCTTTATGAGATACTTTTCAAATATAGCGCAAACAATCTATCTAAGCAAGTTTCACAGACAGACTACATCTTGGAGAAGAAGTCAATTGTGGCAGTGAAATGTTCGGACATAATGTCCGATCAAAATGTGAAATTGGCCGGACATACTCAATATTTGGTCGGACAATGTCCGATGACCGACTGTTATTTCCAGCTCTGGTTATCTGCTGTGAACCATACGAGAAAATGACTGGTCGTTATTTCGCTGCGTTTATAGATAACCATTTTGATCGCTTATTCGCAGCTGCTGACAAAGGATGTAGCCGAACGTTTTTACAAGATGGGGATCCCTCTCAAAATTCGGCATTAGCACGGGCAGCGATGCAAAGCACAAACAGTACCTTAATCAAACTGTGTCCAAGATCTCCGGATATGGCGGTCATTGAAAATGTGTTTCCCATGGTGAGTAGGATGTTAAAAAGACAAGCAGTGCAGCAACAACTACGCCGAGAAATATTTGAACAGTTTAAGAATCGTGTTATCAATACATTTTACTCTATATCTGTTGAGACTGTGAACAATTTAATACGCTCTATGCCGAAACGAATTGATATGGTGATTAGAAATAAGGGGAAGCGTATAAAATATGAAAGAAATACCACAATTTCTATTCTGTGGCACCTTGCGAGCAGAGCCTCCTTTTGTCTTTTTCTTTCTCCTTTTGTCTTTGTCTTTACTGTCAACTCTTTGAAGCCGCCGCAGCCCGAGCTTCTGGACTAGTCAATCTTGTTTTCTCTCGTCAAACCGGTTTTTCCAGTGCGAGCGTCCGTTTAGTGACAAAACCGATGGTTATAACTGAGCCCGATGTGCCATGAAAAACCAAGATGGCGGCGAGATCTGGAATATTAGGCTTGGGTTCGAGACTGTATCCTGGCAACATGCTGCGAATATTCAAAAAAGATCTTACTCGATTCATGCACAGCCTTTCTCGAGAACGCCAAAATCGAGCAAGCAAAAGAAAGGCTCTGCTAGCAGGGTGATTCTGTGGATAACTGCGTGAGATTTCTTCTCGCAAAATGTAAACTTTCAGAGACAATATTAAGGGACGGACCATTAGAAAAGTGATGGGGGGGGGGGGGGTGGGGAAAAAACCAAAAAAAAAATTCATGCAAGGGAAAATGCCAAGATAAAAAATTCAGGTAAAGAAGAAGGTAAAGAAAAAAAATTCATGCAGAAGGAAGGTCCAATTGTGACTTTTATTTAATAATCATATAATATTTGCCAGTGTCTATTAAAAATAATTCTTATTCAAAATATTCTTGGGGCATTACCCCAGGCCCTACTATATTATTGTTAATAAATAAAGACATCTAGTGTACTGAGGTGTTTTCCTCACACTGAATGAAATGACAAATTGAAGGTGACATAAATTAATTCACACTACAATAGCATGTTAAAATGGGTTGACAGACCTGCACGACTCCCGCTGTGTGCCCATTGTGTTAATAAAAGCCTTTATAGTTTTGCTTAAAGCAAGCATGTCTTTAAGCGATTTCCCTTTTCTATAAGAGATCAAGGGAGGTTCCTTGTATATCTCTCTTAGCAGCGGCTGGTTTTGTATTAAATGCCATTTTTCCGTTAGAATATTTTTCAAACATGGCAGTGACGGATGAAATTGTGTCACAAAGGGTAGTGCCCATGGCAGTTCCGTGTGTTTGGAGATAGTCTTTCCCGTTAAATTGGAAGGAGTTCTCCTTCAGTATATGAAATGTGTCGTATCTTTAAGATACGATTCCTGTATTTGTGCTATTGGCTGAAGTACTTTGTCTACGCCGCTGGGGAATGATGATAGGCGTTCTGTTGGGTCATCACACCCAGATAAGATAGGTCTTCTGACTAATGTCGGTTTGTGAATTTTCGTGAGGGTATAGAACACTGGAATTCGAGGCGGCTCTGGTGTTTGGTTAAACCATTTAGCCGTCATTTCGTCTATACACCCTGCTTGGCGAAGGGGGTTAATGAGGTGTTTAACTCGCTGGAATGTATCTCAAACCATTGGTTTGTCTAGTGCCTGATAGTTATTTCTGTCATCATTATTTCTATCTATCATTAATTTTGTTTTCTCTGTTCATAACGACGGTTGTTGTGCCTTTATTTGCGTTTTTTGAGAATAATTTCTTTGTTGTTAATAAGCTCCTTGAGAGCTCGTTGCTCGCCGGGTGCCAGATTATTTTTAAGTTTAACTAGTGGAGTTTCCGCAAGCTTTATTTTGACTTCTTCTAAGTAAGTCTCAAGAGCAACTGACCGTTGAATCGGTGGAATCCAACTGGGTTTCACGTTAAATGGATGTTGCTCAGTATTTTGGTCATGATAGATATATTGAAGGCGCATCCTTCTGGCAAATTGGTTGAAGTCTGAAATTAGCTGGCGCTTTATCTGGTTTTCTTTCATGACAGGTGTTGGAATGAATTTCAAACCTCGAGAGAGTAAATTGATCTGCACTGTAGTCAATTGTGTGTCTGAGAGGTTTTTGATGTGTTGCTTGCGTAACTCTCTAGTCTCACAAAAACATAGATAATGAATCAAGATTTCACTGTTAAAAAAAGCCATATTTGTCTTTAAAAAAAATTCGTGCAGGGGGTTTCACCTGGAAAAAAAATTCCTGCACAAGCAGTGCGCGAAAAAAAAAAATCGTACCAGCTGAAAATCCTCAACAAACTCAGCGGTATTTACATAAGATCAGTCGTAATTGAATTAGTCGTCTTGTGGGAAAATAAATTCAGATGGCATAGACCGAATGCATAAATGGCGGCCAAAAAAATTTTCTTTTGTTTATGTGCTAATTAGCCTCACTAGCCTCGTTTGCATGGCCAAAATACAAAAGAAAGGTTGCTTGAGAGCGAGGCTAGTGAGTCTCATTAGCACATAAGCAAAAGAATACATTTTTGACCGCCATTTATGCATTTGGTCAATATATATCTCCATTTATACAAATAAAATCAAGTTGCACCGTCCACGGCATTGTAAGAACAAAAGGCAGCAGATTTTTTCGTACACTTATGGCGGATTAGTCTCGAGGACTTCGCGAGAGCTCCGCGCAATCACGATGGCATTTTCACTTCCAGCGTTTCAACAGCCAATCAGATCACGAGTTTTGGCCGACCGTCCGGAATTCTTGAGAGACTTTTGGTCAGGCCCAATTTTAGCGAGCGACGACATAAGAGAACATATGGGCGAAGCTAAAAATGGACCTGATCGCAGGTTAGTTCTTACCAGACCAGTTCCAAACAGTTGAGGTAATTCTCAATTCTGATTGATGCCAGAAATTCTTTGTGTTTTTCTGCCCAATCAGAGGTCAGCAGGCTGTGACGTCGTTTCGTGTCTTCTTACACGGAAATCACTTGATCTCCACACTCACCTTGGTTTGTTTGGCAAGGTTTTGCTTGAGGAGAAAAGTCTCAGTCACAGCACAAAATGTACAGGAAATCGTTCGGAATATCGGCGGAGAAATACCCTGGACCTTTCGCAGGTATCGTTACAGTAGCGTATTTCCAAGTGTGCGAGATTTGTTTCAAGATGTCCTCCCCGGTTCACCTAAAATAGCCCCCTTTTCCTGGTCGAGGTATTTCTAGATTTCTGACATGAATTGCTGTGGCAGAAACTTTGCTAATCTCTAGAAATTCTTGACCGCACGGGCCACACTGATATGTCGAGCATGCAGCACGACTTTATTTCAATGCGCGCCGAATTCAACGCTATCGAGCTCGTGTTCTCTTCACGATATTGTTCACGATGAGCCAACCAAAAGAAGCAGTTGACGAATGTTGTTGAAATTGGCCGGACATACTCAATATTTGGTCGGACAATGTCTGATGACCGACTGTTATTTCCAGCTGTGTAAAACGCCATTCAGGTTACATGACTTTCGACGCCATTGCAGGCTAAGTTAATGATTCTCCTGTGTCCACCAGAGAAATCTACGCATTTCCACTACCCTCTGGATCCTAAGAAAATACGCGCAGAGGGCTCTATGCACAAAGACACCACTTACCAGGGAAGTGACAGGCAAGACTTTTACCGACACGGAAAAT
Source organism: Montipora foliosa (assembly GCF_036669935.1). Lineage (NCBI taxonomy): Eukaryota > Metazoa > Cnidaria > Anthozoa > Scleractinia > Acroporidae > Montipora > Montipora foliosa. The sequence goes on along the minus strand of NW_027179724.1, from coordinate 1,097,324 downwards.
AAAAAAAAATTATAATAATCTACCCATTTTCCGACTGGGATTGCCATACGGTAACCCAGTAATTAAGATGTCAAGCTTAAAATATTGCATATTCAGTGAAGTTGGGAGGGAGAATTACACTGGCCTTTGCCGCAATATAGTCGTCGAAAACATTCCCCATGCTTTAAATGTCTTTTCAGGCTCAAATTAAAGCCAACGGTAACTTTCGAATTTGTTTATAATATTCCCTCCACGGTAATTAACTCTGGTCAAAAAGAAAATATTTGGAGTTTGGAGTTGGCGAAACGAAAAATAGAGCCTGACCAAATTCCTCTTCGAAATTCCTTCCGCCCACTTTTTTTGATTGATTGACATGTCCTTCATCGGCCAATCAAATTTACTGCCATTACACCAATACACGAATACACGCGTGGACGGCAGATTCACGCTATTGTTTTGACCAGAGTTAATTACCGTGGGACGAATATTATAAACGAATTCGAAGGTTACCGTTGGCTTTAATTTGAGAAAAACACATTTAAAGCATGGGGAATGTTACTTTCTGTACCTTTTCGACGACTATATTGCGGCAAAGGCCGGTGTAATTCTTCCTCCGAACTTCACTGAATATGCAATCTTTTAAGCTTGACATCTTAATTTGTAATTGAGATAACCTCGCATTTTGTCGTTGGACGGTTTGGCAATAGATTTTTACCCTGTGGCTATATGACCGGTAACCGGTCAAGGTTTTCAAAATACTAAATGGCCGGCAGTCCGGTATTTTCAATAAATTTCACCAATCGATTAATCCCAGCTAAACCAAACTATCTTATGTCGTGATCCTGATCCAAGCAGCCGGTTTTGTGGGATTTCATATTTTGTTTTTGTTAGTCTTTGGATGTTCGTTTAAATTTTTTTTTCGAAGCATGGCGTGACAAGTGACGTTTACGTCATACTATCTTTACCTTTCATACGACCTCTGGAGAAAACCGGCAGGAAAAATCTGCTCGCTTTAGTTGAGTCGCTTGCTTCTGGAGCTGAAATCCACTTCTACAATATCTTAACGACGTTATGATGAAAAGAAAAAGCTTTTTAATACATTATTCCTTTAACGTGTTTGCCCATGAAGGTTTCTTTGGTTTCTTTTTCGGGTAATATCTTCAGTTGCAGTGTATTTCTAGAATTGCGCGCAGTAAAATCATGAAAAGGTTGGCCATTAAGACGAGATTTTTTTGAACATCGAGTAATAAAGCGCGCCAGCGGCCAAAAATCCCATAAGAGCTTGCGCGCATCTTACTTCAGATCAGGACTTGTACCGTCGGCCATATTAGGGAGCTTAAGCACGCGCGTTTTTGAGACGCGGACGTGAGCTGTTTTCCCTCTTAACTTGTCTTCACACAACCACACTTACATTGCTATGTATCTTTTCTCCATTAGAGATGTTAGTATAAAAATCTGGGACACGCCACTGCCCTGGCGCGCGAAATGTTCTCTTCCGGTTGCCGTTCGCGTCTCAAAAACGCGCGTGCTTAAGCTCCCTATTGTGTCGCGGTGGAAGAGTACATAGGAAGAGCACATAGAAGTTGTGTTGAGTGCAAGCGATTAGCCAACGATTTTTCACAGGTATTTCATTCAGTCACTTCGGAAAGATCTGTTGAGCTTTGAAAAACGTTTTGAAGCGGTGAATTCATCGTATTTACCTTAACCTTCTTGCAAGGTTACAACCTGTGCGCAAATTGTTCGAAAAGATCTTACTGCCGTAAGATTTCGAGTTCTCCGACTCTGCTAATACTCTAGTAAGAGATCCAGTCTAGAATTAGTGTGTCAAGACTTGCTTTTGGACTATCTTGAGATTGTAAACCTACGATGAATCCTTATTATACTTCTATTAAAATAGTGTGAACAGTTCTTTTATCATTGTCTTGTCTGTGATCGGTGATCTGATACTGTTCGAGATAGTCAAGTTGATGTGGAAGCAGCTTCTGTCACTTGCGTTTCGGTTCAGTGACGTTTCCTACAGATCGTTATCGGACTGCTGTTGTCGTTACAGCTCGGTGTACTCTATCGCTAGACCTTGCAAAAGGTAATTTTGTCCCTTTTTTTTTTTAAAGGTATTGAGTATTCGTGGGTAGGTTCCCTCTAGAGTTGATTTTGAGCTTATCTCCCGCACATTTCTTCCGTAAAAAGGTTCGTGAGACCACCAGTGTTTAAGTGTTTCCTTTTCACTTCCCCCTTTAAAATTACACATCAAGATTGTGTTCAGCTTCGCTTCGATTGTTGAGTTGAATTTATCATAAAATTTGCCACAAATGCTTCATTTCCCAATTCACTAGATTTAAGTCTAGCTTATATCAAAGTTAAAAAAAAAAAAAAAAAGAGTTATTGAAGGTTTGATCTTTGTGAAGAATTGAAAAAAAAAAAAAAAAAAAAAGGAACTAGTCCCAGCTGAGCCTCAGAGATTGTAAACAATGTCTTCATCAGTACTTACTTGTAGTATATGTAAAAACCCTACAAGGAAGGAAGAATCTTGACCCATAAATGATGTTTAAAAAGGAAAAATGTCAAGCCTGTAGGAATACCACTATCCACCTCAGATGTTCAGCGTTCAAATGCACAACTCCCCTGTACAAGCTAAAACATTTAAAGTCACTACCAAATGATTTGTTCCCTGGAGCTAAGAAAACTTTTTTCGAAAAAAAAGTTTGGCTGTGTGGCCCTCATAAGCAGTTTAAGTGCTGTGGTGCATGTCACGTAAGGTTGCACAGGTTGTCACCCAGTGTAAACAAAAGTGTTCCACCGCCCCTGTCTGCAAACAATTCTATTCAAAATCAAGTTGGTTGTTCCCCGGTGTCATATGAACTGGCGTCAAAGTGAACTCAGCGGAGGATTCGAAACAAACTCAAAAACTGCGCAAGGCAAAAAGTGGCTGAACTTACAACAGAAGTTGAAAACATGGGTGCCTCAAATGAAGAGATCTGCCAGGAAATTCTTGAAGGCCAATTTGATGGGGTACAGTTAACATTCATATTTTCAAACAAAACTTTCCTTTTTTTAACTCACATAGTGAAATTCTACCATACATATTCTACCTCACTAGTTGGTTTTTCAGTTTATTTGGATTGATAATGAAAAGATGAACACAATTCAAGGATCTTCCAAGCCCGAGAAACTGAAAACATGGCACACTTTCATGCTTGTATAACAGCGTAAAAGTTACTAACCCTACAAAATACAGTAAAGACCCACAAATAAGAACCTAGAATTTTCGAGGTCAGGCTGAGCAGGTTCTAATATTTTAGGCAAATTTTTCATAATTCAGGCTGATTACATGTAGTTTCTTAATGGGTTCTTATTTCTCAGAGGAACAACAATAAATTTCTATATTTTATTTCATAAGATATTTAGACAGTATTGCACTGTAGCTTTATGGAAAACATATTTCTAGAGAAAATCCAGTAAAATGCCAATCAAAGAAAACACATACACAATAACAGGAGTTTCTCGAGGGAGATTTTTTTGTAAAAGAACCTCTTTTTCTTCGCCAGGCTGAACAGGTTCTTACATTTTTGGGTATTTTTAAATTGCCAAATTTCAGCCTGTACTAGGTTCTTATATGTGAGTTCTTACTGTGTGCATTCTTCCCTAAAATAGAAAACTAATCCAGGCTATCAAGAGTACTCTTTTTGCATTCTAATAATCAGATCAGAGTCAGTAATTATTACTGACTAATTCAACGTCAGGACCTTTTTCCTTTACGTTTGATAATAAAAAAATAAGACCACAATATTTCTCTGGCTTTAGTAATGTTTTGGAAACATGATTGTAAACATGCGAACCTCACTCTCTTGGAGGTGTTTCTTACTAGAAGTAAAAGTAAAAGGAGCAAGCCATTGTCTTCACTTCTTTCAAATTTCATTCAGGAAAAAGTGAATGCAAATGCTAACATCATGGAGGGCTTAGCTCTCAGCTACTCCAGAGAGAGGCCTGGAAGTCCCAAATGGGTTGAAATGTTGAGCTGTGTGGCACAGCAATACACAAATAAGGAAATTAAGCAAATGTTCAGGTTTACTAACAGTCGAGGAGAAGGGAAGTATCGTGCACAGACTACGAATTAACAAAAGCTAGACTTTATAGTTAGATGTATGGTCCAGGAGCAGCACTTCCGAAAATAAGACGCCAATATAGTCATAAACTTCAACCAGAAGCCATTGCTTTTGTCTTAGAATTTATCCATCATCTAGACAGTGAAGAGTATTCATCTTATAAAAGTGGCCCCTGTGATGGAAAACAAAAATCGTGGGTAAGTGAATTATTAGGAGGAGGAAATCAACCTGTTTGGTGGTTCAATTAAGCAAAACAAGTCTGCCTTTTATGATAGATATACATTGTAAACAGGAATGTGAACAACTGGAGATTAGACCTATAAGCTTTAGTACATTTTTTAATGGTTTGTCTGCAGGAAATTTCAAAATAATGGCAGAGAAGGCAGGACTCTCATATTTGCACAAAACTTGGCGCGGAGTATTTCATCCTGGTAGATACGCTGCTAACTCGTTTAGGTGAAATGCTGAGGAGCCAACGTAAACCAGACATAACTCCAGGATTAATGAGAAAAGAAAAGAAAAGAAGTTGAAGGGTAAACAAACAACGTTAACAAATAATATATGACTGTTTCCGGTACAAGAAAATTCAGAACGAACATATTTTTGCTACAGTGGTACATGTTCCAACACCATCTAACAGGACATTTCAATAGCTTTGCTCTTCCACACCCCAGCAGTCTTGCTTAAGTTTTTTGGCATCACCTTCACTTTTTTGAGCAATAAAAATTCTTGGAAATGATGTGAACTTTCAAAAAATAATGTACAAGGGAAAGAATGTTGTTATCCAAATAGGAAAAGTACAACCTTCAGGCTGAAGAACGCTCGCACGTGAAGGAAGCTCGAACGCAAATGGTTTCGAATGTCAATTATGTAAACAAATCGAGGTGGTGTATTTTCAAACTAAAATTACGCAACTGGTTCAAAACAAAACCACATTTATTTAGGTAGCACTGAAAAGCTCGCACTTTAACGTTTTGTATTGTAGTGACATATGTCTGGTACACGATACAATGAACTTACAACAAAGGGGATAAACAGTGCTGCCATAAAGAACTCGTTAACCAATTATCTCTGCCACAAAGGAATCGCGGATGATTGGAAAAGTTCATGATTTCAAAAGCATTTTACTATGCAAAGTGAAAACACCAGAAGTGATGTTCGAAATAACAGTATGATCAGTAATCCAGTACTTACCAAATGGAAGCAGATCTCTTGCTGAGAGGGCGATGTTTAAAGTTGAGAAATGCACTACCCTGCAAGTTTGAGGCGAGATCAGACAACCGGTTCAAATACATTTAAAGCAAATAATGCTTAAATCAAGTGTAGAACATCTAGAAACTTTCAATTAAGACGTGCAATCCTTGGTACAACAAGATTTTTGCAGCGTAACCTGACAAGAAACAGGTAAGTAATATGGGTTTCGCACAACGGTGTATTTTATTTTCAATTCCCAAACGCATAAAAACTCAAGGATGTATATTCCGCTTACGCTGAAACAACTAACAAAATTACGGTTTCAACAGAACAGGTGAAGTCAAAACCTTCATTCTGAAATGTTGGCAGTTCCATAAAGTCCACAAATAATCTCGTTTGAGCTTTATTTTCTCAAGGGAAAATTAAGGAGAACGCAAGTTAAGCTCGACCGGCTTAACCCTCGACCCTTACGCTAATTGTGCTTTAACACAGCCTTTCAAAGAGATTTCAGAGTTTTAAAGTATCACTTGTCATTGAAATAACTTAGGGTATAGAAGTAAAACAATTACATACCTTTAATGAATTGCTTTGGCAATATAGCATCGAAAGTAAACCGTCAGAATCAGCCATAACTTCTCTGACAAACGGCCGGCATTGTTCTCGTCTCATGGCAAGTCTACTGAAGCGAACCTTCCAATTGCATCCTTGGGTTTTTTCTACCACAAAATGCTTCATTTCCTTCCGACAAAGGTTAGAAATGAGCAAAGGGAACAGCACTTTTTATGAATCGAAATGATTATAGCCGCCATCAAAGTATTCCCTGGCGCGAAACACACGGTTGACCGGCGGCAAAAGATTATTATGGTCTTTTTGGCCGCGCAATGCTCGAAGTTCAAAAAATCTTGTCTTAATTTCTTGATGGAGTACGAACAGTAAGATGGACTCGCAAAGTTTCTTTTATTTTTGTACAGTTGGTCTCTCTGGAAACATGCCATTTTAGTTTCTGGCGTGCGAGTTTTAAGTTAAATCAACTGGAAATATTATGAAGCAATCTTGACTCCAACTTGTGCAAACAAACCGTGTGATGTACAGTAAGTAATAAAGGCGTTTGATACGCAGTTATTCAAACATGCATTCGCGTAACTTGCGATTTTATCAGCATCTCCTCCTGTTGATATATATGTCCTATGTCTCATCCAGGGAACCAATATGCACCGGCTTCCATTGCCATTTGAAAGAACCAGCTATTTAGCTTTTTTGTGCTTTTAGCACAGCTCGACAACGGAATCGCTAATTTCACTCTTTCCAGATATTCAAACCCGATTCTGGACAAGTTATGAGATGTTTCAGATAGCATATCTCCATTTATACAAATAAAATCAAGTTGCACCGTCCACGTAATTGTAAGAACAAAAGGCAGCAAATTTTTTCGTACACTTATGGCGGATTAGTCTCGAGAACTTCGCGAGAGGTCCTCGCAATCACGATGGCATTTTCATTTCCGGCGTATAAGATCGTCCGGAATTCTTGAGAGACTTCTGCAGGTTACCCAAATTAATGAATCCCGGCTAAATTGATTCAGACACCGAACTTAATTGCGCCGAAATTAATTCACAGAGGCATGCTATGACTGAAGAAAACTGCAAAGTTGTAATAATTTCTGCATTTGAATCGGCTCATGTGAAGTACAGCGTCTCCACAGCCGACTAATTCGCGGCTAAGCCAGGCGGGAAAAATTGCTTAGCCGATCCCAATTAAACCGGTCCTTCTGAATTGATTCAGACGCCGTACTTCACATGAACTCAATTCAATGAATTCAATTCGGCTCATGTGAACCGGGCCTAAGGTCACTTGGAAATATATCGACAATTAAGTCTGCATTTTATGACCGTTTCTAATTTATCTCGCATTTTCTAGTTTATCTCGCATTCACATGTCTCGCATGTTCCCCCAAGGCTTCCGTAGTTATTAAATGTCAACAAAGAAGATATTTACCTTTGATCTGATTATCTCTTTCTTGCAGGTGCATGAGCGCGCTACCTGAAATACAAAGAAATTCTCGGTATTTCATGAAGACAGGTAGTAAAACACGTGGACAGCGCTTTGTCGTGTTTCAGAGGATAAATGTCCGTAGTTACTAAAACAAGGAATGAACTGCAATGAGCTACAATGACCTGCAATCTACAGTGAGGTACATTTTAAGGTAAAATTAGCTAACCTTCTCTCCCGGGTTTCAGGGAAAAACTCTCACGATCAGGGCATGGCATGCAGAATATTGGGGGATGTTACATGTAATATGATTGACAGCTTGTTATGGTGGAAAACTTTCACTGGCCGTTTTATACTAGAGACATTCCTTCGTCTGGGACGAACTTGGGCAAACATTTTTTCTGCGTCTGTCTAGCATAAAGACGAGCACCAGACGCATTATGCGTCTGGACGAACTTTCCAGTTTAGTGCGTCTTTGAAGGTGCACTAAAAAGGATACTTCGCCCGGGGAAGGGGGGGGGGGGGGGGAACTACTTTAGGAATTTCTCGATGGGGATGTGCCGCTGGGACCCTGAAACCCTTAGTCTATACTATGGCTTACAGTGCGTTTCATAAAACTTTTGACAAACGCTTTCCGAAGTTCGCTTGAAATTCCCAAAGTTCGCTACGAACTTGGTAATTTCATTACGTAGTTGTTATTCAAATTGTGAACTTAGAAACGATGTTGTGAATTTTACCACGAACTTCGTTGGGAAGGTAAGGTGTTTGTCGCGAGAGAAGTTCGCACCGTTCGGTGTAAATTTCTCGGAATTTTCTTCAAAGTTGTGGTTACGTTGATTGCGAATTACTGGTTTTAAAATGGGTTATAAAACGTTGAAAACTGAATATTCCCAGATGTCACCCGACACCTGCCTAAAAATAGAATACAATTTCTGTCGTGTGAACTTCTACGCATGGTTGCTTAAAAGTATTTTACAGTTAAATCTATCAGAGATAAAAAGAAACCCTATTTTCAGGACATACATCATTCTAGAAATAGCGCAAGAAACAAAACATTTCAATGTCATGTTGTTCAACTTTTGTCTTTACATTTCTGCGAGTCGCGCCATCTGTCTGTAATGTGAAGTCCCGGCTCCCTACCTCTCAAATAATTTACCTTTAAGAAGTAAAAATCAAAAATTAGTCTCGCTTGGTTGAGAAATTTTTTCTGTTTGTATAAATTCATTTGTAGTTATATTTAATACCAAACCAACTACACCGAATGATGCGAACTTTGCTCGCGACGAACTTCGCAACTTCCCAACTTCCTTTAGAAGTTCATAATTTGATTGACAATTACGTAATGAAATTGTCAAGTTCGTAGCGAACTTTGGGAATTTCAAACGAACTTCGGAAACCGTTTGTCAAAAGTGTTGTGAAACGCACTGTAAAAAACCGTTTAAAATTACATCGGGAAATATCGATATCGAAAATTGAATTTCCGCTATGGAAAATTGATTTTCGAGGTCGGGTATTAGATTACCCAATCACGTGAAAACGCAACTATACTTAAAGTGGTACGATGATCAAATTGTTACCCCTTGCTTTTTTGAGTGTATCACCGTTTGCAAATATCTTCATTAGTTCCGGAGATATTTAAGTTTGAAAAATGGGTAAAATATGCAAATGAGATGACTGATGACGTCATACATCCTCACATGTGAAAGATAAAAATGATACGTGAAGATATGATTTTTTAGTAAAAGGAGAAATCCTGGTATTTCATCAATATCTATATAATAAAAGAGCATAAATAATCGTGCTGCACGTGCAGCACAGATTTTAGCAAGTTTGTTTGCGGTCCTTTGCATAACGACGACGTGAAATCACCAAATTTGAGGTTTTGACGACAACGTAAGCATGCAACAGGGAATCTTTCATTCTCTGTTTTCACTCTGAAATCGCTCGTACCAATTTATTTTTAGGATACTTCGCCCATATTGTAGGACGTGAACGAGACTGAATAATCCCGAAAGACTTATCAGTGCTGGAAATAATTTTTCTTTATTCAGAGGACATATGACCTTTCAAATCTTCCTTTTGGTCGGACATTTGACAAATTGGATCGGACATAATTTATTGACTGACAACACTTTGAAGAAGAGAACTCAAGATGTGCTGGTGACATGTTCGGTCATCGTGTCCGATCATAATGTGAAATTGGCCGGACATTTTCAAAATTTGGTCGGACAATGTCCGATGACCGACTGTTATTTCCAGCACTGCTTATGATTGAGCCAAGTTATATTCCGTGGTGACGTTTTTGTCGACCGTCGTCGTCGTAGATCTGAAAGTCCCTGTTCCCTAATAACTTCGGCGAAGCAGCGTCGAGATCCTTTTTCTGGACCCCAACGGACTCAACGAACAAGCGGAAGTGCGTTTCAAATTTCCCGTAGACCTGATTGGCTATTACCAGTGTTATCGAACAATTGTTTTTCTTAACAGACCAATCATGGCGCGTACTCAAATCCTGGTACGCTTCTGGGGGCCTAAGGATTTCGGCACTGGTTCGCAGACGTACCTAACCAGAGGTTTGGTTTCGTCTATAGCGTAGGCTAGTGGAATGCTGCTGAAGGGTAGGAAAACGGATCACGTTCCATGCGCGATACCGCTGCCCTTGATACTGTGGGCACAACACGCAGACATCCAGAAATCCGCGCGTCTCAAATGAACACGATCAGAATGGCAGCCTCATAACCTCCGCAGAAATTATCGTTGTCATAATCATCATCATTATCATCACCATTATGTCATTGTCCTAGTCTTCAGAGCGACTTTCGTGTGACCTTAAAAAATTGCTCGCAATTTGTTTCACGGACCAATCACGATTAAAACAAAGCTTCTCCTTATACCCGCTCCTAATATGGGCAGTAAACAGTTCGATTACCCAATCACATTACTGCAGATCACGTTTGCATCCGCTTTCGCTAAGCCAATGAAAATTCGCGCCCGTTTGTTTTTGTTTGAGCCAATTAAATGTTTTGCATTCTTGTTTAAGTTGTGTTTTTACGTTTATTTTTCAAGGCCACGTGAAAGTCGTTCTACTATCTTTTTGAACAGGACAATCATCACCGTTGCCATTATCTTCACCTTATCATCGCCTTAATAACCATCAGTAAAGGGGCTATGTCACGAAGTTTAGCCAATGC
>NW_027179724.1:1076871-1081871 GCF_036669935.1 Montipora foliosa | reverse complement strand
ATCTTATTTTGTCCAAGATTGTAGTTCCAGTCTAATACTGAGAATACGAATATGGGCTATTGAGGATGGTAGACTGATCACTTTCCAGGAACAAAAATGGGGATTACTAACTTTATTTTCCAAATAGAAGAATTTAACGACAAGACAAACGTGTTTTTAGATGGCTCTCCTGTTGCTATGGTTACGTAACGTCACGTCATTTTGTTACCCAATAATTGCTGTTTCACATGGTATCATAATAAAGCTGTTTGGTGATACAGCGTGGTAGAGTCAATCCTGTGAAAGGATTCCCTTTGTTAATCGCCCGAAAAGGGGCTCAAATCGCTTGTTAGGGAGCAATTTGCAGTGCTTCTTACAGAAAACAGGGAAGGGTTGGAATTTAATAACTTTATTTAAGTGTCAATAAATTTAGCACTAAAGCGCTAATTGGGGACAGCAATGAAATTAACACAAATCAAATCAACTATTGGTTTTTGTGGAGAGGGGAAAACCGGAGTATCCGGAGAAAGACCTCTCAGAGCGGAGAAGAGAACCAACAAACTCAACCCACATATGACCGCGAATCTGGGAATCGAACCAGGGCCTCATTGGTGGAAGGCAAGTGATCTCATCACTGCGCCAGCCCTGCTCCCCCAACAAAACAAATAAGCTGTCATCAAGCACAGTTGCAAGTAAACAAAAATCACAAAGCCATGTTACTTGTTGGCAAATAGGTAGCTACATTCCTGTCTCCCAGTCTCCGTTGTATCACTGACGTTTACCAGTTCCCATGAATGAAGTGTTTCTGTTTGAAGAACAAACTAATTTAATATTATAATTTGATATTCAATTATAACCATTCGGGGCCAAAAATCAACATGATCACAGAAAAGCTACAAATAGCAAATATGGGGCTAAATTAAACTCTTGGCTATGACTTGACTGATCAAAATGCAAGCGGTTTCTGGTATTGCTGTGTATGCAGTCGAGTCAATTCGAAAGTTTGTTTTCAACGTTTATTGTGCCTTTTTCAAGTGTTTTTAGAGGATAAGTGATTAAGTGTATTATACACTACAAACTTCAGTATATGTGTAAAAGGAAAAGCGTGAAAAACGGTTAGTGTTTGAGAGGAGCAGTAGAGGAATGAGGAATGCAAGACGCCTAAGTTAGGCGGACGAGCGATTGAAAGCTACAGTAGTCCTGGTGTACTTAGTGAGAAATTGAAACATTATGTAACAATAAATGTTGCTGTGTTGTTTTTAAGTTTGGGGGAACAGAGTCAAAAAGTTACCATCAGTCATCCAGCAGTAATCTCGAATGACGAGTGACGATGCGGGGATAACTGTTTTGAACTTGATTTCATCCACAGACTTAACTGGAGTCGACTGCGAAAAATCAATGAAGTGTTAGAGAGAAAAAATACGATGTGCTCTGAGAAAATAACAAACAATGCACCACTGACAAAGTACACAGGTAAAAAATGAAGTTTGAAAGGCTCTGTAAACTCACTCTTTCTTTATCCTTCTTTTTGTGTTTACGTTCCACGTGAAGAAGGATAATAGCTTTTTCAAATACTGACAAACAAAAAAGGAAAAAAATAAACAAACGTAAACGACATCAATGTAGGCCCAATTTACAAAAAGCAATAGACCATTTTACAGTTTAATCAGGAAAAACCTATTTCGGATCCACTTTCAACACACTAATTTACATATGCGATCTCATAAAACTGAGGACAGTTAACTTATCAATTCCAAGAGTGAGTGGAATTAGCGCGTTACTATATGAAGAATGAAGCAATTCAAAATGTTATACAGCAATCGACTGACGAAGTCATTGGTCGAAACTAGTTTTAAATCGCATATGTGGATTATGCGGGGATCAACTCGAGACTTCAACATCCCCCCACCTCCGGGCAAAGCCCGGGAATTTGAACTTTTGAAGATTGGATCGTTCAAATTCCCGCCCCCTCGGGCCAAAATGGTGTTTAAATGCCCTACCTTATCACCCTATCGTCGGATTTGTCTGTCATACCCTACTAAAAAAGAATCGTTGTCGGCTCCTGTCTTCTTTAATAAAGACCTTATTTGTGAGCCAATCGCTCACAAATGCTAGATCTCTTCCTTTAAACTCCTCCATCTCGTCCAAACACGTGTTTATAGCAGTTAGCGACTTCGGCGCCCGAAAAAAAAATCATTAGAAACCTGACACATCCGGTTCAATTTTCCCCACCCAACGCAGGCAAAGGTCAAATTCCCCACTCCCCGGGCACGGAAGATAGTCAAATGCCCGGGATTGGCCCGGAAGGGGGGGGGGGGAGTTGAAGCTTCGATTTGATCGGCGCATTAGTGTGTTGAAAGAAGATCCGAAACCGGTTTTTCCTGACTGAAGTGACTTTAAGTAATACTTGCTTGGCTTCGATTTCACAGAAGCTTTTTACAGATGTGTGCTTAGTTACCTCGCCTAAGAATGAAAGTGAGCCTAGAGTTGTCAACCTCACTGCTTTTCTTATGTAAATTCCAACTAATTAGCACGAGAATAAGAAAAGCGGGGAGGTCTGCATCATAACGAGGTCAATTCTAGCCTTACTTTCATTTAAGGACGTTTGCGCGAAAATCTTCCCACATTGAAATTTGTTTCATTTCCCGCCTGAAGTTACGTCATAAATTACTTAATCCAAAAGAAGAAAAACTTAGGGGGTCACCGACTTTGTTTAGGAGATAAAGGCAGGGGAAAAATGCCCTAATTTCGATAGATGGGTCATCATAACGTGATGTAGCCTCATCTACTCATCCGTTGAAAATCATAAAAATAATATGTTAGAGTGAACGTTTCTGTGCATAGAAATATAGCCGTGGGATTTTTACATAATTGCATGCCGCTGGGGATGTCGTTAACAGTAGAGTCAATCCTCAACGAGCGTTTTCGCAAGCGCTACCTGTTGTAACCACATCCGGAACTCAGGACAAAAGGAAAGAAAAATTTTAAAAAAAGGTAACTTCTTACAATGTGATTTTTTTCAATTCATCATATTTTGTAGATTGTAAGAAGAGCAAGTGATTCATGTCTTAAAAAATAGGGGTCACCGACGATCTAAACGAGTAAAATCGATGTGATGTTGCGAAGCTCTTGAAAAATTTAGTTTGTCACGATTTTGCGTGACCTGTCGGGGAAGGGCTGGAACCCAAGACAGGATCGATCGATGAAAGGTTTTTGCAAAAGAAAAAACTTTCTCGAGCATAGCAACGAAGATTCAAGCAGAGGTTATCTTTATTTGGTTAGTGTTTGTATCATATCTCTCCATTCCAGTCTTTCTCATCTTCTGGAGTGTGGTTTTTGGTGAAATATAATCTCTGGCTGTTTCCTCTTAGGCCCGCACTATTCAAGTGCATAAGGAGGAGAAGATAATCCTGCTCTATTTTCATGAAAGTAAAGGAAAAGAACTTCAAAGACATGCATTTATTTTGAACTAAGAAGTTCGTAACGTAATAGAAACATTTTTCAAAACCAACCCCATTTATAAATGTACGCAACGTCGCTGACTAAAACTAACCTTCCTCGAGTTTTCAAAACTTTTAACCACTACTCGATTAGCGACCTTTTCCCCAGCCTCCCAGTCCTTTCTCTTTTACGTTTCACGATGAATTGGAAATAAATGTGCCATTCTTTAGCCGACCTGGAAATTTTTCCCCGGCGTTTTGTCGCCATAAGATCTTAACTAATCCACTACTTGCACAATCCCATAATACACCTCTATTACCCCCCAAAAATCTGCATAACCATTGTTTGCAATTTCTCCTCGGACATGAAGATGTCCCAAAAGAAGTCGAAAACAATACCTATGCAGATTTTGGGGGGGCAAAAGAGGTGTATTATGGGATTGTGCAAGTAGTGAATGCTTTAAGTAATGCGTTACATATTACAGTCGCGTTACGTGCGCAGCAAAAGTTGCGCACAAACAATTAGCGCGAACGTCCTTAAAGGCCAGCCGTGCATATGGCGGCGGCTACTAAAATTTAAATTGACCAATCAGAATTCAACGACCGGAAAAAACTGTGCCATCCGACGTCACATCAATTGTTCGCAATTAACTGTGCCAGAAAAACATTTAAAAGATTTTGTGACAACTTTTTCGTCAACAAACTGTTGTGCTTTGGCTGTTATTTGTGCTATTTTAATACGAATTTAGTCTAATAGAGTGTAAGAAGACGTCATAACTGTATTGATAATGTATTTATTTGTGTTAACTTCGCGAAAAAAGACTTTGACGACGTCCTTTCTACAGGGTAGACTGACAACAACGTCCTTTACGAACACGAAATGAACCGTTTCCGGAGAAAGGGCAAAGGATTGACAGGATCGCACAGTTTTGACTGCCGAGCGCACTTAGAGCGCGGGTTCCGTATGCACGGAGGTAACAAAGCACATAACTGTACAAAGGAATAAAGAGGGTAGTTTCTAAAGAAAATGTGGTGCTGCGTCGGTGGGGAAGTAGTATACAAAATTTTGGTTTTATCAACGGAGTTGATAATGTAAATTGACCACCGTACAGGGCTTCTAAAAGCCCAGAGGTCTATTGTACCGAAAGGGTGGCAAATGTTCGGACCGGAAATGAAGGAAAGATGCATGTTGTGATGACGACGTAGGGAATGAAGAAGCTGCCGCTAACAGGAGTCGACCCCGCAACTTTTGGATGCTTTACCACTGAGAAATAGGAGACTCGTGGAAGATAGGCCATTAAACTAGGGTGATGGACTCTTGGTGCAGGGATGGCGCAGTGGTGAGAGCACTCGCCTCCCACCAATGTGGCCCGGGTTCGATTCCCAGACTCGGCGTCATATGTGGGTTGAGTTTGTTGGTTCCCTACTCTGTACCGAGAGGTTTTCTCCGGGTACTCCGCTTTCCCCTCTCCTCCAAAACCAACATTTGACTTGATTTGTGTTAATTGTTAATTTCAATTTACAGTGTCCCCAATTAGTGCTTCAGCGCTAGAACGACAAGACACTTAAATAAAGTTCCTT
>NW_027179724.1:1064371-1071871 GCF_036669935.1 Montipora foliosa | reverse complement strand
AACGTTTTACTTACTGAAATGGTGAACATTTAATAACCGCCCAGCCTCGAATAAGCGCCCACCCTTAAAGTCCAAAAATTAAATAAGCGCCCTGGGCGCTTAATCGAATAAATACGGTAACTTAATTACCAGTGCGCACGCTCACTGGCAGATACCTCGGGGTCGCCTTGTAAGGCCATATGCAGGATATTGAAAGCAGAAGCGATTGCATTAAGATTCGCAAGTCAGCACCTAAAGCTAGAGTTAGCACAACCAATTTTTGAAAGTCTAGAGCTGTATGCAAACAAACATGTTAAATTGCTTTCTTATGTCTTTGTAATGACTTCATCGCTCGCTGTTCACGCCTCGATCAAGCCTACAGAAATGTCTAGTGGCAAAGGACCTATCGTCTCCCCCAAAAAGCAATTTCAGCTTTGGTGTCCATACGCCTTAGCACTTGCTAGACTTCAAGTACCTTTTTTACCGGCAAGGGAGAGAAGGGAGGTGGTTTGCTGAGCACAGAAAGACAGGAGTGAATCACAATTGCAATTTAAGCGAAGGCGACTCGTGTTGGAAAAAACCCTGAAATTTGAGGTGAAGAAATACGGCTTTCGAATCGGTATATTTCTTGAAGGTAACACATTTTCTCTGGAAGTTTAACTTATCAAAAGTGCTTGGTTCCGCTATCCGATAGAAAACGGAAATAAAAAGCGTTGAACATGTGCTCAGGATTAAAGCGCATTTTGAAGTGCTAACTTCCGTTTTTTTTGCTGCTTGTGCCCTAAAAAATCTGGTAGCAATTAACCCCCAACAAAGTTATGAAAAAAGGTGTCACATTAGTCACGCAACAGCTGAGTGGCCGTAACTGGAGGTGCAGCGAGAAGTCTGTGGAACTATTCCATTGTCATTTTCAAACAATCGGACAGTAACATTGCCTTCACGTCGCAGCTTTTTGTCTTGATAACAGCCCCAGGCTGGCCAATTGACAAAAGACTACGTGAAAATATATAGAAACTTGCGAACACCCTGGTCACATGATAAGGATATCCGTCTGCGCGCAAACTCAATGCAATTATATTTGACCTTGCGCATGTCATAAGATTTTAAAGAACTTCTCACGTTTCATCTCGTGATAGTGGAATCTCGTTGTGTTTAAAAACGCTGAATATCGACTATCTTGAAGCAAAATCACCGTCTATTTTCTTTTTTGAGATGCATAAGAGGACAAGAATACCATCTTCGGCAGATCCAGCATGGACACAACCGAAAAACCAACCACGCTCGGTTTCGGAGTGTATGGAAACACAAGTTGGTGACTGTATTTTCAGCGCTGTCGTTGTTCGGAGCTTCAGTCATTATTATTACCTACATTATTTGGAAGGACATTAGATCAACGTCCAGAAAAATACTGGTTTACATTTCAATAGCTGATTGTGTAACAGTTGGTTCTTATCTGTTTGGAACCTTGGCTTCCTCCAAACACAAATTCTCCCTGCCAATTTATGGTCATTTTTCTGGACTACATTCTTGGCCGAATTCTTATACCTGACGGTAGCAAGACAACGGCTCCGGCTTGCCAAGACAATGTTCTACGGTTTTCATTTCACAGGTTGGCGCATTCCTCTTCTTATTGATTGCATAGCGCTGGAAAGAGATGTCCCGGGAAATGACCGTGACATTTACAGCTCGGCTTGGTGTTGGATTCGAGTTCAAAATAGTGAGGAGAGCAATACTACCATCATATTTTGGATGCTAATAACAGGCAAACTTTGGGAAATTTCCATGTTTATAATAGTTCTAGTTTTCTAATCTATACCTTGCTCAAGTGCCACTGTTTCGAAAAATAGCATTGCGTGACTAGCGTTACTTTCTAGAGGCTTCGCGAGAGTTCGTAGTTTGTTTATTTTTAGGTTCGTGCGTAAGCGTTTCTAAATCGGTGTATTTTGTAATCTTTCTATAATTAGATTGATTACTATTTTAGAAAGTTCTAGAAGCTTATTGTGAGAGTATATAAGTAGACGACTCCAAGCGGAGTGTTTTTTTAACTAGTTTTTCACAAGCGAAGAGAGTTGGCGTTGGCCGTGTTTAGTCAAGTGTGACAGAAGCAGTGTTTATTCAAGTTGGCGGAGGCCGTGTAAGTTTATCGAGTACGTGTTGTTAAGAGTCTTACTTCGTGGAAACTACGTTCATTTTGGAATAAATCTTCTTGTTGTTGTTCCGACAACCCTGCGTTCAGTTTAGTTTGCAAACTACCTTTCCTCAAAACATTCGAACTCGTAACAGCCACATTCGCGAAGAGGTAAGCGGGATTCATTCTCACTTGTTTACAGTTTCTAGCCATAAAATCTCCCCTCAATACTGAGCAACTGTTGAGTTCTAAAAGGTAAATACTCATATAAACGCTTTAATTTCTCGGTGGATGATACCTTGTTGACTACAAGGCAAAACAATTTGCAAGCCTTTACAAACGAACACTGCATGGCTAAATAAATGCGTGATTTAAAACTCTCCTTCCGCATTGATCCCGTATACAAAAGATTGCATGTCATTACCCCAAAAGAGTAATGACTATTGCCAAAAAGTCTTTTTTGTTCTTGAGTCCCCTTGATACTCTTTCCTTCATCGATGTGCTTTGCCGAATGGAGAAAATTTCCCTGGCGACAATATTAGGATGCGACGAATACCGGAAGTGGCCGATCAGACATCGGTCACACGTTTAAGTCGAAAATACTGTCACACGAAATAATTTTGTGGGCCACGTTAGGTACCAATTGTCCAACAACAATCCTTTACTGTAATGAATGAAACAAAGCAAGTGTAAAGTTATAGTGGCGATTAAGGCGGATGCGTAAAACCAGCCAAAAAATTCCAGATTGAAAACGAATGATCCATAACTCGGCATAAACCACTGAAGGCAGCCTCTGGTGTCTAAACGGTGAAAAGGGGAAAACGGTTAGTTGTACAACTGAAAAGGGGTAAGAAAATTAATCATCCCAATCAAAGTGATCAGGATGGCTGATTTGCATAGCAACAATATTTTTGATTCATTCGTTTTCACGGGTGAGGTGACGCTGAATCCCCGTCGTTTGCAAACAAGTTCTGGAGACGAACATAACAGTCACAAACTTAAAAGCTTATGATAGTTCCATTGTTTGTGTCATCCAACACAGGGGCTATTGTGCGTCTCTTATTTCAGTGTTTCACTGAATGAAGGGAATATATATAAATGAAAATTATGCAGTTCTATTTATCTACATATTATGGTGATTGACTACTCCGCCGTTTACGAAATTTCATTAACTGCGAAATATTCCCTCCATGCCATTATTACGTTTGACTACTTCGCCGTTACTTAAATGTCAATAACTGCGACATATTATTCCTCTGTATTTTGTTATTGAGTTACTACTTCGCCGTTAATGACATTTCAATCAATGCGAAAAATTTTTTCTGTATTATATAGTAAGTGCCTTTCAAACTGCGAAATTTCATTGTTATCTATAGCGTAGAATAACTGCAAATTTTGCATTTGTCAAAGTACCGCTGAATGAAGACGGTCAAATAACAAACGCACTAGGACTGACTACCCAAAAGAGTAACTCACTAACGGACTTGTATAAACGGTACTCGAGAGATTTAGCATGTTGTTTTGCGTTAAAAGGCGAGACGACAAGCTCTTGCAGATCGTACAAGAAATGAATTAAACTCGAACAAGTTTTCACGATGTTTGAAAAAACGCAAATATTCAGTCTTCCTAGTCTCGCGTTTGCCGCAAACGCGATACGAAATAGAGACTTGTTTAGCTGCTTGTTTGACTGAAGGGGCTGGTTGAGTGAAGTTGAGCTGCTGTACCCGACTGACTCACCAGTATAAGGGACATTTGATTGTCTGACTGTCTTGATACGACCATAAAATTGACAAGTAAATGTTGTTACTTACTGACTAGTTTATCTAAAAGGTAGAAATGCTGCCGAGGGGAAGGTGTCAATTATCATCTTGCAGTAATTTAACGACGGTTCATGCGTGGAATTAAATGGAGATTTTAATAGGTGTTGAGTAGAGATGATACAACACGTGAACCCCCAAAGGAGATTGAAGATGACCTAGAAATAAATCATTTTTTAAGTTTCGAGTTCCGTGACGTATTTCGTTTGGAAAATACAGCATTTTGAATTTCCGAATTGACACCTTGCGTGTCTCCATGATACAAAGCTATTTGGTTTGAAAAAAATGTTCGTGAAATTTCTTCTGTTAAAGCGAGAAAAGCTTTACTAAAAAACACTTTAAAAACTTCTTCTTGAGAGCAAGTCTCAACAGTTGACCCCTCTTTTAAGACACCTCTGGCTATTTTTACAAAACTAGTTTCGTCCGATCTCGGACCTCTTCAGTTTTAAACAGTTTCGATCTTTAAATTTGAAGACAGAAACGGCTTACAACTGAAGAGGGCCGAGATCGGACGAAACTAGTTTTGTAAAAATAGCCAGAGGTGTGTTAAAAGCAAGGACAACTGTTGAGACTTCATCTCAAGAAGAAGTTTTTAAAATGAAAAAACTACCTATCCCTATGAATCTCAGCAGTTTGAGCCTTTCAAGTAAATTAAGACATACACATGTTTAATAATAATAATAATAATAATAATAATAATAATTATAAAAAAACAGTTTAAGTTCATTCTTCATTTACACAAGCAAACAAAAACAAAAAATATATATATATATGCACATGTTATTGTTATTATTAGTATTAATATAAATAACTTTATTTTTAATTCGAATAAAACTGTTTAAAAATATATCTATAAGTATATAAAACAATCACAAATCTAAAAAAACTATTCCCTAGTAATAATAATAATAATAATAATAATAATAATAGCAACTTTATTTATTTCACTTACTTACATTAAAGAAATTCAAAAATTCAAAATTCTATAAAATTACGAATTCCATGATGCAGAGATATTAAAATCATACAATCGAATTATACGAATGACGGCGAAACCAGTGTCCATAAAACGCCCCGAGTATAAAAGCATATAGACCGTATATCTCAAATATCCGCACTAGTTACATTTATTTTACAGTCTAATAATTGCTCTATCTTGCTACGAAACGGCGTTCGCGAACCTCTAACGCATGCATGTACCGATCTTAAGAGTTCAAACGAAATCTGTGTCCTGAGCCAAGTGATTACAATATGATAAGGCTCGGTATCTTTCTGAGCTATCTTGTCTGTGAGATGCTTTAAGAACCGCTGACACTCATTTCCCATTCCGCCATTGGTTCCAAACACTAAAGGCGTAAACGAGCCATTTCTACATCTAACACCCGCTGCTGGTACTTGCGCTTCTTCTCTTCTTCTTGCTCCTTGAACACTTCCGATGTTGGCTTGCTCTGGTAACACTTGGAGTTGACGTGCGTAACTCTGACATCAAAAAATGCCGTAACTCCTCTTGCCCAGAACCCTCCCGCTTTGATGTCCAACCTTGCCTCAGAACTTGTAACAGCGCTCCTCAAATGAAATCGCTCGTTGTCCAGGGGTTGAAGGCGTGGTTCGATTTCGACATTATTGCAGATCTTGTCGATGAATGTCGTTAACAAGTTCCCTACACCATCATGTCTCTGCGCTTCAAACCCCCCCCCCCCCCCCTTTTTACAAGAGAGGGCGTGGCCAACGGTGAATTTATCCCCACATATGCAATGACTTGGTAGATCGACTAGAGGCAGGTCATAACGCAAGCGTAGCGAGTCTCTGAACTCTTGCTTGTTCAGGGCTAAACCCTGGTCTGCGAGGGGCATCGCATTCAGCCAAGAACTTGCGCCCTTGTCTCTCGATTGATTGACCAGTCGCAGCAGGTCTGGGGAGAGGCTTGAATCGATGCTATCCATTTTCTCTTTGGCACTTGCTCTCTTAAGTGATTGTTGATGCCTCTTTAGCTCCTCCATAGATCTTTCTCCTGGCACCATGATGGAACTCTGTAATGTAATAGAATCTTCGTGCGCGGTGGTTAATAGTCTCGAGGCAGCAAACTGCTGCGGTGCCTCGGATCTCAGATCAGGAATGCCTAAACCCCCTTGACCCGTTGCTAAAGTAGCAAGTCTGCGCACCTCGTTAGGGAGAGGCTCTGATTGACCGAACAAAGTTGGAAGTAGTAAATCCTCAATCACCTCCTGGATTGGGTCGACATAATCTTCGAATGATCCTATCGAGCACATGAAGTAGGTGAACTTCGACTTGCAGCCTTTTGTGAAAGCAATGTACACCGCATGAGGCTGGCTCTTCGCTATTTCAGAGAGACGTTCGATTTCCTCTTTCCATGCACAAACCTTCTCCTCACAATACTGATATTTGTATTCTTGCGACGCAATAACTGCTCCCAGATGGCGCTGACCTTCAGTCGTTATGTTGACTTCCTCTCCAAACACCCTCTTTGCTTCCTTTGCAAGTTCCCCAGACTTCACAATAAGCCAGCTCTTTGACCCATTCACAAAGTATCCAAACTTTTGTCCTTCCTTACTCAAATGCTTGTACCAGTTATACAACTGCACAATACTCCCTCCTCCAGCTGAGTCGTGTGCAAGCCACACCTGTTAAACGAAAGGGCAGTGGTCCCTCAATTTCTGAATCATTATAGATGTATTAAGTGCATACCATGGCATCGCTAGCGGATCTCCTTGTGTGGTGCCTTCTCGAGAAAGTATTTCACCTACCCCGCAGATAAACAGTCTAGATGGGCTTCTATACGTGTTAATAACATAGAGCGCCATTTCTTTGCACATGATCTAGATATTGTGTAAAGCCACTGACCTATTCATTTGGTTAAAAGCGTTACTAGCATCAATTAACAACATTCCATCTGTTCCTTCTTCAACAAACACTTGACTCATTGCGTGGATCGCAGCCTCCGCTCCTGCGTTATGACCAGCGCAGACTTGTAAGGGACCTGCCGCTTCTTTTATTTCCTCCTTTAAGAAACCGCTGACCGTTTTCCCCACTATTCTCCTTAGTACCTCTCCAACGCCAATTGGTCTGATTCCCGGATTCTTATCGAGCGGGATAAGCCTGCAGGACGTAAACGCTTCAAGTAAGGATGGGTGGTACAATTTCCTTCGCAGATTTCTTGTGATAACGGCTAACTCTTCTCTCAGAATTTTACCCTCAGTCTTAAAGTTCTTAGAGCACAGGATTCTCTTATACAGCTCTGCGTCCATTCCCGATTGTCCGGCTGAGCCCTTGGTTTTACTTGCTGAGTTGTAGATCGATTCTCGTCTATGAGGTCACAAGCATTTGGCGGAATATAATCAATTGGGCCGTGTAACAAACTCTGCTCTGCGATATCAGCTGCCTCTGGGTGCTTGTCCTGTAGCCCTTGCAGGACATCTGGCGATAGATCGAGCAGACCGGACGAGCTCTCGTTATCTAGGAGTTTCATTGCGGCTGTCAATTTTCCTTGCAGAACCAGCTTTGAGAAGACTTTGGATATGTTTTCAACCTTTCTAGGTTTCTTGGAATTCACAAACT
>NW_027179724.1:1056871-1061871 GCF_036669935.1 Montipora foliosa | reverse complement strand
AGCTCGAGTCAAAGACAAGGAAATTTAACGAGAGGCTCTACGTTGTGGAGGGATCCGGTGGCTCTTTGCTAAGCTGGAAGGCATCGCAAGAGCTCAATCTTCTTCAAACAGTTCAGCAAGGCACAAACCTACCGTCACAACCTGAAGCAAAAGCACCAGCGGATCTGTTGGAAGAGTATGACGACTTGTTTCATGGACTAGGAAAGCTTAAGAACTATCAGATAAAGTTGCACATCGATGAAGACATACCGCCCGTTGCACAGCCGCACAGAATAGTCCCCTTCCATGTTCGTAAGCAGTTAGAGGAACAGCTACTGCACGACGAAGAGCTAGGTGTGATAGAACGTATTACAGGCCCTACACCCTGGGTGTCCCCAATTGTGGTTGCACCGAGACCGAAGTCTCCAGGCAAGATACGCGTATGCGTTGACATGCGTCAGGCAAATAAGGTGATCAAAGGCGAGCGTCACGTCACCCCGACTGTGAAAGAGATGATCGGAGACTTAATGGAGCGAGAGTCTTCAGCAAACTAAACCTCATTCAGGGCTATAACCAGCTTGAGCTAGCGCTGGAATCCAGATACATTACCACCTTCAGCACTCACATGGGTCTCATGCGTTACAAGCGCCTCAACTTTGGTATATCAAGTGCCGCTGAAATTTTCCAGAACGTGATTCCTGAGACCTTAGAGGGTATCGATGGCGCAATAAATATCAGTGACGACATACCGGTATTTGGCAAGACGAACAGTGAACACAACCAGCGGCTGAAGGCAGTGTTTCAGTGGTTAAGAGAGAAATTCCTAACCCTCAACAAGAGCAAGTGTGAATATAGCAAAGACAAATTAGAATTCTTTGGGTACGTCTTCTCAAAAGACGATATATCGCCAGACCCGAAGAAAGTTGAGGACGTGGTTAATCTTCAGACACCATCGACAGCGTCAGAGGTGCGCAGCCTACTGGGCATGACAAATTATTGTTCAAGATTCATCCAGGAGTATGCCACCAAGACGGAGCCCTTGCGCAAGCTCACTCACAAGGACCAACCGTGGTGTTGGACAGCAGAGCACGACCGCGCAGTCAGCCAGCTGAAAGAGGCACTGGTGAGCGCGCCCGTCACCGCCTATTTTGATCCAGAGAAGGCTACAGAGATCTCGGTTGATGCAAGTCCTGTCGGCCTGGCAGCTATTCTCTCGCAAGTCGACCAGAACACCGAGGAAAGGCACGTTATCACCTACGCAAGTCGCTCTCTTACAGCAACCAAGCAAAGATAGAGTCAGACCGAGCGGGAAGCCCTCGCCATAGCGTGAGCTTGTGAACACTTACACTTGTACGTTTAGGGAAAGCCTGTCACAATTTACACGGACCACAAGCCCCTGGTGTCTATCTATAGCAATCCGAGCTCTAAGCCTCCCGCAAGAGTCGAGAGATAGGCATTAATACTCCAGCCGTACCAGATCACAGTCAAGTATCGGAGAGGAGAAGTCAACCCCGCAGATTACCTATCGCGGCACCCAACCAAGCATGCAGGCGAAACAAGCCGACAGCAGAAAGTGGCCGAGGAGTACGTCAGCTACCTTGCAACTACTTCAACTCCCAAAGCCTTAAAGGTACAGGACATTGAGGAAGCCACTCAGAGCGACGCAACTCTGAAAGCTGTAGCAGAAGCTATCGTGAAAGGCACCTGGCACCACGTAGTCAAACATGGCTGTGTCGATGTCGAAGAGTTTCGCCTCCTAGAACGAATAAAGGACGAACTGTCCGTGAGTGCGTCTGGTAATCTAATTCTACGCGGAACCCGTTTAGTTATCCCGAAAAGTCTCCACGAATATGTGGTCAACCTTGCGCACGAAGGCCACCAAGGACTCGTAAAAACGAAGTCACTATTGCGCGAGAAAGTTTGGTTCCCAAACATCGACAGGCTGGTAGAAGCCAAGGTCAAGTCGTGTGACGCATGTTTGCCTACTACTCCTGAGTGCAAGAGATAACCCTTACTAATGTCGCCACTCCCAGCCGCGCCGTGGAAGGAAGTTAGTGTGGACTTTGCAGAGATTCCGAACAAGGAGTACCTCCTTCTGATTACTGACGATTACTCCAGGTACCCTGTGGTGGAGATAGTTAAATCGACCGCAGCGACAACAACCATACCGAAGCTTGACAAAGTGTTTTCAGAATTTGGAATCCCAGACGTTATAAGGCCTGATAACGGCCCTCCGTTCAACAGCAAGGCATTTGCAGACGACCACGGTTTCAAACATCAAAAGGTAACTCCAAAGTGGGCAAGAGCGAACAGGGAGGTCGAAAGGTTTGTACGCACCGTGAACAAAGTTATCAAGACAGCAAAAGTGAAGCACAAGAACTACAGGCAGGAGCTGAACAGGCTACTTAGAAACTACCATGCTACACCTCACAGCACCACAAGGATCGCTCCAGCAACAGCACTCTTTGGCAGGCCTATGAAAACGAAGCTACCCGAGTTGAAGACACCCTGCTCAGACCCCGAGATCCGAGAGATGATCAGACAGCGAAAGCGAAGATGAAGGAGCACGCAGACAACAAGCGTTACGAAAAGCCGTCAAACGCGAAAGAAGGCGACAAGGTACTGGTTAAGAGAGATGACTTAAAGAAGAAAAGTGACACACCATATGACCCAAGACCGCACTTCATTGTAGAGAAAAAGGGATCTATGATCACTGCAGAAAATGATGATGGCGTCCAGGTTACGAGGAATTTTTCGTTCTTCAAAAGCGTGCCCGCAGCGAAGGAAGAGAATGTCAGTACTGAGAAGCAAGGAGGCTTCAGTGATATTGCAGCGCCGATGCAGTCCGATCCTGCACCATCAAAGCGGTACCCCCAGCGTACACGAACACGCCCAGTCTAGTTGGATGATTTTGTTTGTGACTGATAGCATATTGCGTGTGAACTTGCTAAGTCCTTGTTAGGCTTTAAGGACTGAACTGTTTGGTTGGTTTAAATTGTATTTTGTTTGTTTTCATTACCCGTGATGTGGATTTGCTCCAAAGAGGGGAGAGATGTAATGTTGTTACCAAATTTGGCAATACGTTTTACTAATGTAAGGACCCGGATGTTAGAGCACGAGGCCAGAGAGTAGGAGAGTGAGTTTTGTTAATCACGAAATAAACAATGTTTCTATCAACTCCTGACTCCTAGTTTGACAACATCGTTACAATCCATATACGAGGGTATCCGCCCGGATGTTATTGATCTGGAGTCGATTTTGGGGAGGGAGGAAAACCGGAGTACCCGGGGAAAAACCCTCGGAGTCAGATTGAGATCGACTGAAACTCAGCCCACATACAACCTCCAGGCCAGGGTTGAACCTGGGTCGCAGAGGCGCGGTTGATAACCACTAAGCCATCCTGACTCCCCCTCTGTATTTTATCTCATGGGCAAAAAGCAAGCGCTATCTCACTATCGCAAGCGCTATCTCATGGGCTAAAAGCAAGCGCTTCCATCGCAAAATGAACTCCTGGTCCCAGTTGTTCAAAAAGTGGATGACGCTATCCGTCGGATAAATCACTATCCATTGGATAGCGCAATTGGTTTCGCTATGACTTATCCACTGGATAGTGATTTCTCCGGCGGATAGCGCTATCCATCGTTTGAACAACTGGGGTCAGATATTTTCCTTGATTACTGACCGCCATATTGGTGGACCACATGGCGTCTCCATACAAAACTCTATAAAATTTCGTGAAACGCCGCGAGAAATTACTCAGAAACGATGTACCGCACACACTTGAGATTTGGAGAGGTGGTTAAAAGATTTGTTTTCTACAACATTCGAGGTTCTTGGCCTTTTGCATTGAACGATTTTGAATTTTCTTTTTGTTGCGTGACAGTTTGAGGATAAGAGAAGTGAAATGAAAAACAGAGCAGGCTCTAGTGATCATACCGCGCATTTTAATTCGTCCATTCCCGCATAACCACAATTCTTGCGCCTTTGACCACAATCCCTTGCGTTTCGAAGAAAAATGTGTTCTTCTCCCGAGTAGCGAGTGGCGAGCTTCAGGCTCATTCACTGCAACAGCAATAAAGCGCCTGGGTCACTAACCAGCGGGAAACAGTTTCAATGACTGGCATACTAACAGACTTGTTCTTAATTGAAAGATTGCCCGAAACGAAAGGTACCAGATGAAAGATTATTCAGAGGAAGCGGCAAAGAAAGTTACCAAGTTGCAGTTTGTTCCTCTCATTTTACTTTTCCTCTGACTCTGGGGAAATGTTCGCTTTTACATATAAATAACTTCGTCAGTGAATGAATCTGAATCAACAAGGAATTTTCAAGTGTACTTGATTTACTTTCAGGTAGGATTTAAAATTAAATAAGAAAACAGCACGGAACATGTTGTCTGTGATAACTAACGTGATATCGTTGGTAAAACAATGTATCCTGTGCCAACACTTAAGGAAAATAATCCTTATTTTCTTGATTTATCGTCCTGTTCACCGGTATACTATCCTGGGTGTGGCCACCTCAAGTGCCTGGTCTACTTTGGCCAGTGTGCAGCCAATTTTTTAAAACCTACAGTTCTTTTTACGGGTGCAGATATGGCGTAGTGGTGAGAGCACTCACCTCCCACCACTGTGGCCCGGGTTCGATTCCCTGACTCGGCGTCATATGTGGGTTGAGTTTGTTGGTTCTCTACTTTGCTTTCATTATCGGCGTTCCCGGAGGTTTTCTCCGGGAACTCCGGTTTCCCCTCGACTCAAAAACCAAAATTTGACTTGATTTGCGTTAACTGATCTCTCCTAAAGTTCGCGGGCCGACCCGTTCCGAAAACGCTCCAAGTCCTTTTTAGTGTGGGTCTCCTGCGAATGGTTTGTGCATTCATTCTAGTTGTATGTGGTTTGAGCGTGTCAGACACCATTTGTTTTTCTTACTCTCAAGGACGCCATTTTCGTTCAATGTCACCTGTGCACATTGGCTTAAACTTCGCGCATGCGTTATAAAAAACGAATAAGCGATTGCACAAACAC
>NW_027179724.1:1046871-1051871 GCF_036669935.1 Montipora foliosa | reverse complement strand
AGTGCTTCGGTCAAGGGCGGCCCTGATGAAAGTGAATTCGGCGGAAACTTATTTCAAGGCCAAAAATAACGTAGATTTATAATAAAAACGTACCTGTATTGGTTTAATGAGGTAAGACTCTAGAGTTCCCGAATGCTGATTCTTAGGATTACGAGCGTGGAGAAAGTCGAGTAATGCGTGATTTGTCCCTAAAATAAAACCGCAAATAACAATAAAATTATGTGGAGTTTAGAGCGAATTCTCTCTAATGAAGGGGGCGTGACTCAGGGATAAGTGGCTGGATTTGAAAACGGGTGCTTCCCGCTTGAAATATCGGTCTCTTCACCAACTGACTTTGTCTTCGTTGGTTCCACATTCATCTCCACCCCGTTTCGTGAATAGCAGGGTGGATGTGGTCGCCTTCTTCCAGTTGGATATTCTTTCTGTGTTTAATTTGATTTTGTTAATTCCTATTCAAGGCTTTGAACCTAAACGAGAGTCGGAATATGAAATGAAGAAAGCTCTTCCTACTGTTCTCTCTAAACAGCAAATGCACGGGAGGAGAAAATGTTGAACGGGAAAAGTTGCCGAACGATTTTCTTCAAACTTTGCCTGAATGTTCCCTCCTAATCCCTGTTTTGAGAACTACAATAAAAAAGATAAGTAACCATACCTGCTTAAGAGATATAATGGGCCAATCTTACCCCATTGATCCCTGTACTGATACTAATCACGCGCGTTATTTCATCGGCTCAAGGGTACATTTTGCGGTAGCTAAACGAGAGGGTTTTTAAAGTAACACTTGAACACCTGATAGGTAGAAAGTCTAGAGCATATGAAACACTGTCTTATATAGTTTATTGAAAAATCACTCAACTTAAAACGAAGTCGACTCAAAACGTTTCTCGGGTCGTTGTTTTCAAGATCATCATTTACATCCCTGGGTAAGGGGCTTTGTGTACGTTTTTAGCCATATCTCTTTTTCCTTCCAATAAATTTTTTAATTTTTTTAAAAATTTATTTCAAGGGGATAATTTGTACACCAAAATGATCCAATAAAAAATATAGGTCACCGTGCTCGTTTAAGAGTAAAACACCATCGTACCTGACTATCTCGATTATCGTAGATCGAAACAACGAAATTCGCCATGTTCTCGGAATGCGCGGGCTTATTCGCAAAAAAATATGGGTCATTCACAACTTCTCTCACGTGTTTTGAGAACTGTTTCGTCGTGTATGATCGACTTTCGCCATATTTACAAGTCAATGTTGTAAATTTGCCCAATGTATAAATATTGACACGTCATATGCGCAGTATAGGATGCGCAGTGCAATACTTAAGAAGCACCTTAAATCACTGCTAAACCACCGTGACAAAGATTGTATGAAGAAGATGATTGTTTAGGTTCGACTCCAGCAGAGGAGCATTCGCATTTTGTTCTGAGTAGGGTATCCCCGCGTCACCATCGGAAAAAAATTCGTCTAATATCTTCTTCATTACATTGCAATAATGCACAATTTCGACATTTTCAGTCATAGCAATACAGCAGGAGGAATCATATATTCAGTGGTAGAGCATCCCGACCAATGGGTGGTTTTCAACTAAACTCGATACTGAGGTGACAATGGTGTAATGTACAAATTCTGATGGACGAACAAAAGAAGCCCATGAGAGATCTATTATTTTCGTCCACCTACATGGCGGCGATGACGTCATATGAAAACCCCTTTTTATTGGGAAGCCGTGGGAAGCCTGGAAACTGCATGCTTTCAAACAAAAGCAAAGCAAGCGCTGACGAAAAATAGTCGGCACTACGAGTAAAGATAAAAAAGGATCGCGCAGCCCACCTGATTGAAGCAGTTCCACAACTCGGGAGTGACTTGAGCAAAACGCACTGTACAACTTAAAATGTTCAGTGTAGTTGAAAAATATCTCTCCAATGGTATAGATAACGTTCTGCAAAGCAAATGAAGACCTCTTATTGCGGTAACACTGGACCTTCTGTTTAAGGGTCGCTTAGGAGAAATTTCCTCTCGGTTAACAAGATTTAAGGTTCACATTTCAAACAGGTTGACAATCAGGCATAGGTTGATGCTAACTTTGACTGTAGCTCTGAATTGGCTTCCATGAAGTTTTTAAAACTTTGCCGATAGTTCTACCTCAGATTGCTAATTACTAATCTACAATAAAAAATGGGGGTCACCGAGTTCATTTTTGAGATATAAGAAAGTACAGACGAAATGCAGGAACGAGATACCAAAACAGCACCAAAAGAGGTGAAGGCTGTTCAGTCGATGTTATTTCTACAAGGACCTTCCACTGCACCAGAGACTATTGTAGTTCTCCCTTAAAATGTTACCATACAGGGGAAGAGTTCAATGTGATCGAACTAGTAACCGCATGATCATTGGTTGAATCGCTGTTGAAAGAACTAAATCGAATTTTTTATAGGAATGCAAGCGCGTCTCTATCCATGTAACATTTAATAGCAACGCTTACCTTCCGAAGTTCTCTCCACAGTGGTCGCTTATGCCAAATTTCCACGAAATCGTTCTGAAATCATTTCAGTCCAATTTTCGACCGAAACTCACCTGGAATTGTTCAATGGAACTGAACTCGTGAAAGCAAGTCTCTGATTCCAAAGGTCTTTCAATTTCCTGGTGAAACTTCACTTGAAATTTTAATATTTCGTGAACCGTTGACGCAAGGGCTTGGACCTCCGAGTGCGGTATAAAATTTTCATCCTTCATGGGATCAAGATACCGCTTTAGTAGCAATCTCAGATCCTGTAACATAGAATGAACTCTCAGCGTCACGTCAAAACCCTCTCTTCCCCAATTAAAGCCGCGAGTCAAGTTGTAAACTCAGGGGCGGATCTAGAGGGAGGGTGCAGGTGGTGCTGACACCACCTCCACCCCCCTCCCGAGATGACCTGCAGCTTCCTAATACAACTGGTATTCTGCAAGACTTAACAAGAAACACGTCACCAGTCAGCTACACCACTCCTAAGAAAAATCCTGGATCCGCCCCTGAAACTCTTGCTATAGACAACAAAGGACATAAAAGGGTATTCTTTGTTTGCATCCACTACGTGATGAAACGGCCATGTTGGTGAACCAAACAACAGAAAATGGCCCCACTCAAGTTTTGCATAAAAAGAGAGTCAAATTCCCAAAAGACATTTTACTGCATTGTTCTGTACACCAATATGGCCGCCGTGACCTCAGATGAAAACCATCAATAAACCAGTTCGGAGTTTCAAGAAACGAATGTGCGCGTCGGGATAAAAACAAGCATATAGGTGTCTTTTTTGTTATGGTAAATAGCTGCAAGAATCTGCATTAGAAATCTTTTGTTTCTCTTTTAACATATGCTTGCTTTTATGCCGACCCGCCGACGTTTTCACATTTGAAGTGTGTTTCAAATAAGTCTTTACTACTCCGACTGTAAATACTTTTATCACACATAACATGAGAATTTTATTCCATAAAGCTCATTTGTACAAATCTATACGCTTTATTTTCACATGTGGAAAAGGCTTATACAGCCAATCAGAATGGCGTACAGCTATTTCACATGCGGAAGTATAACCAATCAACGATAGCGTAAAGGCGTTTCCATGCCAATCACTCGGGCATTTCGTGCAAATCGTACTTTGTTATTGAATTAAATTAAATTTGCATTTGGTTCTATTGTTAGTGAGTTTTTGTTTCTAATTTGCGTTCAGAAAACTATTTTAATGAAAATTCTCGTCTTCTCGTCTTATGTGTCAAAAACCCTCACTCGCTTGTTCCTCGCTCGATAGGGTTTTTGACACAAACAACTCGTGAATAAAACAACGTACGCCCCACTTTCTATGACGTAAACTATATGTACTGGTTCTGTTTTTTTTTGAAAATGTTATATTGCCCCGCCTGAACCTCATAAATAAATTCATTTTATCAAATACCTTTACAACGAAAGTGGGCCATGTCAAGACACCGAGGGCCACACCCCACAACGTTTCCGACTAAATTAATTCTTTTACTTCCCACAGTTTTTAGAAGAGACAATGTGAGACTTCTTTTTCCAGAGAATGACGATATACTATGATTTCGGATATTTAAAGGCCTTGGGTGTTGGTTCTGCATCGTTGTCCAATCCGTTGCCCTACTAACTTAAACAAATTTAAAACTTTTATGTCTGATGGGGCGCACGTAAGTCATTTAGTATACCTTAACGTACGATCTTTCCGTATCCACAAGTTCGATGATAACTTTTCTTAGTTTCTCTGCCTGACTTAGTTGAATGTTTTGCTTTGGTTCCTCGTCATCTGAGTACTCAATCTGCTGTCTACAGAACAACGTTACCTGTTCAGCTGTCTGTGGAAAGTCAACAAACAAACAAACAATTTCAGTATCGTTGAGTTTGAATTCAACTGAAACCAAAACCAACTCCAACGACAATTCCTTTTCAAAGGTCAAAGAAATGACCGAACAAACACTCCAAAAGCCCAAAAACACTGGAGAGAAGAGTGCTTAAAAGTTGGGCATTTTTCTTGACGAGCTTCTTCATTTTTTGGGTGAATTAACTTGCCTTCCCAAGACGTCCAAGCACAACTTAACTTTTCCCTGGACAGAACTGACTGGCCAGATCAAGCATTTGGAAGGACTAACTGTACAAAGCTTTCACATGAACACACTTCGAGGATGACAAGTACTCCTCCAGAATAATACGAGGGATTATTATGCAAGTGTTCCTTCAAATTGTTGCATTTTCTTTGCAAACTGACGGGTCTAGTCGGCCAGTTCTGACAAAAGGAAAGCGCCCTCAGTGATCCTCCATACTTCAATAATATGCAACCCCTCCATGCAACCATGATATGCAGTGAGAGCCTTGATATCTTATGGATCCTTGTGACGTTACTTAACTTACCTGAAGGAGTTCGTCCACAGTTTTGGTGGGATTCGCTTCGGGACTATAAGTTTCGTCGTGTTGGCTTGTTGTGACAATGCTTGAGCTGTCTACACTATCTTCATAT
>NW_027179724.1:1029371-1041871 GCF_036669935.1 Montipora foliosa | reverse complement strand
AGTTTTAGAATTACAGCGCTTCGAATCCTGTTATGTCGACATGACAGGCAGAGGAAGTTCAAATGAGCACATCTCGAGAACTGAAAGAAAATTTGCTTCATGCAACAGCGTGCTTATACAACCTTGGAACGGAATAGGCCTTCCACCGCTGGAGCATTATGCTAAAACGTGATGGAACTGCGACATCCCTTTCCGAGTTCAAGAATTATTTGGCCATAAACCACGGTTTAAATGAGGTAGCCAAAGCATTTAGCATTCAAATTTGCTGCAAAGAAACATACTACCTTACAATGAAAATTAGCTGATAAATTTCAAATAAAAAGTAATGACTTTTTATTCTTGCTTGTCTTAATTCTGTTAATTCTCTTAATTCCACGACCGAGACACGGAAAGTAACTGTTGATAGGAACATAAAAGATTGGACATAAAAGATGGTATGAAAGATGTTATTCAGTTTGTCACACGCGTTGGACAATGAACAAACATTTGAGTCCCAGACGGGAGTCGAACCTAAGCACTGAGCTACAGAGAGAACTCGCCGTGAGCTACCTGTAGGCCATAATTGGTCAATATACAACACTCGTCCACATACAACTATGATTGGCAATATCGAAAGCGTCCTGTATGTGGTGATAAAGATGACCTTTGCCTGCAGAGTTATATTTTCTTGAGAGCAAGTTAGCAACTGTTTAACCTGTACGTTTCAAACATAATTTGAAAATCAAGGAGTGCAGTACGTTGCTGACGCTTTAATCCAGCGTGAGAGTCTGGGTA
Organism: Montipora foliosa; assembly: GCF_036669935.1. Lineage (NCBI taxonomy): Eukaryota > Metazoa > Cnidaria > Anthozoa > Scleractinia > Acroporidae > Montipora > Montipora foliosa. Next base: position 1,041,097 of record NW_027179724.1, on the reverse strand, counting down.
AGTGTTTGTATTAAAAAAAACTGATTTATTAAGATTTTTTTTTTCTGATCTATTTTATTTAAAAAAAACTTACAATTAAATACGAGGGTAACCAACTTGACTCAAACAACATTGAAACACAATCAGAATGCGATAATTGCGTTACACACCAGACAAATGGCAAAAAGAATGCATGTTTCTATCATCTGTTGCACTTTCTCCTCTCCAGATACCATTTACTAGCAGTAGGCAAACAAAAGCAATGAGGACTGAGTACTAAAAATTATTGGATTTTAATATTTGGGCTCTGGGATCCATAGTAATCTATTCCCAGTGGACGCTCTCTAAATAAAGGCCTAAGGACTCGAGAGTTGAGTTACGGGACATGCGAGTCCTTATTTCGGAGGCGAAAAGACAAGACCAAAGATGAGTTTTAAAATATGAGGGGAGGGGAAATAAAATCGAGCAACTAAAGAAAAACGGATGACAAGCAAAACCCCTCCCCCCCCCGCCCCTAATGAGAGGGGGTTCGTTTCCGCAAGAATCCATCTTTCCCGCGCTTGCTGCTAAACTGGATAAATTCGCCTTTACACGTGTTTATTTATATACAGAAAGCTATTCCCAAAGGCGATAATTAAATACACGCCGGAATTAATACTCTATAAAGTGATAGGCACGAGATTATAGCCCGTATTGCGCGAGCGAGCAATGGGAATAGTAATCTATTCCCAATGGACGCTCGGCTAATAAAGGCCTAGGGACTCGAGAGTTGAGTTACGGGACATGCGAGTCCTTATTTCGGAGGCTAAGACAATCCTAGAAGAAACATATGGAGAGCCCAACCATCCCGCCCCCAAAAACCCGTAACTTAACTCCCGAAACCCAAACAAGCGCAGAACTTAAACAAAAGCTAAAGTGAAACCAGAAAGAATGTTGAATTCACGGAAAGTATTTCCGAGATGCTCTGCAGGGGAACCGTTGCCATTGTCAATCGTACTGCGAGCCAAGGCATCTGAAACAGCGGACGTGTTCATAACTTTCTGAACTTGTGTATAATAGCGGACCAAGGCAGTAGATTTCCAGCCAATGTGCTTCGCTACTTCTTCTTTGGACACGCCTAAAAGTCTTGAAAGAATGGAGTTTCCGGCTCTAAAACCATGGACTGATTCACCCTCATTAATGCCAAGGGAGGATAGGTACTTAATAAGCCTGGCTTGAACGGTATAAGCAAGAAGGGGAGAATTGCGAATACCATCTTCCTTGGACGTGGGACGGAAAAGAAGGCCAGCAGAAAGGTCGACGTTCATAGCCGTACACAAGTTGACGAAAAACTGCAAATTCCTAACGGGGCAAATAGCGAGATTAGCCGTTTGTTTAATAGCAAATGCTCTTAAAAGCTTCCCTCTTAACGTTTTACCCACGCGTTGGTGAAACAGAAGACTAGAACCATCAGGGTGTTTTAGGACATCAATCGTCTTAATTCTGCCAAGGTCGGAAGCTCTGTCGCAAGAGAAAAAGTCGAGCGAGAAAAACTCCAGGTCACGGGCATAAATGTAACGTTCTGAAGGAGAGATGCTTTTACTTAACAGGAGACTCCTTAAGTGGAATACGATTTTTTTGAATTTATCAAAAAATACAGGGGTCGCTTGCTTTGGAGACACTCTAGCCTGAGCCTGTTCTGTCTGAACAGATTTGAGGTAGTGTTTAACTGATAAATGCGAGGCAGGATTTCCAAAACCGAAACGATCGTCCCAGTCAACAGAACGACCCAAGGTGATAAAAATAGAGCGTAATTTTCCGATAAGAGAATCCACTGTGCCCGCAGATAACCGAGTAGGACAGTCACAGGTTTGTTTTCCCTGTAAACCAAGGAACTGACACGAGTCAAAGTGCACCATTGTTTTGCCTTTCCCATCTTTCCATACTAGAAAATAAAGTCTTCTGCGGTTGAAAAGAAGCCAGAAAAGAGGAAAGTTCGGACTCCAGTTACGTTTTTTGGCGTTTGTAAGCCCTAGAAGCTCTAGCGGAATCGAGCTCCTTTATCCTGGCGTCTGTATGTGCAAGGTCAATCTTAAGCCTTTTGGACGCGTGACCCGGGATACGAGAAAATCTTTGAACCCCACACTGTTGGCAGAACTTGAAAGCAGTCGTCGTTTGGATACGAACACTAACTACACTGCACGGCTGGGCGCCAAACTCGGGGGACCGAGAAGGTGTACTAAACGAAAAAATTCTGAATTAGGAAGAAACTCTAAATGCCCAAAGGTCCCAAGGCAAAGGACGAGGAAGGAATACTCCTGTTGACGTGGGAAATAATAGCACATCGTGGTCACCCAAAACACCGAGGCGGACAAAATCTTGAGCACGCCCTGAGATAACAGGCCACCAGTAACGCCGGGGAAACGGGTCAGGCACAACAATGGTGAACGGGCAGGGCTGGAGGTCCAAGAATCGTAGCAAAATCCCGATTACGGCAAATGGAGGAAACACGTAGGCGTTGTCTAAATGATGGAGAGTTTGGGAAAAAACGTTAACCCCGGCGGAGTTTTGAGTTGGCCAGGGGGTAAAATTTTTCAGGGGGTGGCCTTGAGCATCCAGAGGTGTATTTGAATCCAGGGCCACTAAATCGACGGAGTGAGGGCACCAGCGTTTCTCAATGTCCATCCAGACACGAGGGGACAACATACAATCACTGGAAGAGAGAGCCCTGGAGGGGACGTCAGCGATATTACCCTTTGAAGGAACATAAACCAAGGATAGGGCGATATTAAATTACACAGAAGCTTCGTAAATAGCTTGGACGACGTCAGTAAGGGCCTTGCTTTTACTACCTTGATTTGTCCAGGCGCGAACTAAAGGGAGGCTATCAACGTGGACGTCTACTCGGGAAGCCGCAAGAGACGCAGCACCAGCCATGAGGGTATTCTTGAGCCCCAAAGCTTCTCTGATGATTATCGGTTGGGAACTATCCACAGATGACCAGTAGTCACGCACTTGAACGGAATTTCCAGATTTGTCGGAGAAGACACCACCTCAACCTGAGTTCGAGGCATCAGAAAAAGTAGAAATAACTACATGTCTCTTGTCAAACCAGGGAAGACAACCTTGCCAGTTATCCAGGAATCTCCAATATTGGATTTCCCGCAAAAGATCACCAGCGACGATAAGCGGTTTATGGGGTGACTTAGAACCGGACGAAATAGCACGAAATGAGGCACGCGTTTAAAGACGAGCAGCGGCGACAGGGATAGAGAACGAAGTGGTTTTGCCAGCGAAACGTTGCACAGTCTTAAAGTCCACAGATTCCTAAGATAAAATGAATTCTCTCAAAGTCTTAAATTTGAGTTTCTAATCTTCTGGGAGAACGAATGCCATTACAACAGAATCCGAGAGGTAACCCAAGAAACGGACGCGCTGGCATGGGAAAAGAGACGATTTTGACAACGCGAGAGTACAACCCAGTTAAGTGAGAACTGAAACGAGAATAAAAGCAGCGGCTTGGGCCAATTCAAAATCAGACCAAATTGGAGAGGTTGGTTTCCCGCGCACCATAAGCTGGCCTGCGTGGCGATCGTCGATGTAGTGCGAGCAGGGCACGCCCAGAGTTCTAACATAACTAGTCGCCAACAAACCAGTGGAGTGATAAACGTAGGCACTTGCCTTCCATCCGAAGGGGAGGGTATTAAAAACGAAATAACAAGCTTTCCACGAAAGCCCAAAAAGGGTTCTACTAGACGGAGATAGACAAATGTGGTCAAAGCCACTCTTATCGTCACAGACAGTCTGAAAATGACCAGGACCCACGTACCTAGGGAGGTCAAATAAGTAATCCAACGAAAGGGGCAATCCTTCATCCACAAGTTTAAAAACCGTTCGTTGTGGCACATACGTGGTTTATTAGGCTCAACAGTTATGGGCATAACGAGATGTGGGGGCTGGACTTCCCCCACTTAACCCCAAAATATAAGCGAACCATTCTTAAAGCGATCGATAATTGTGGAGATAAAATCTTCAAGCTGGGAACAGATGGGGTTATTAGGAAATTCCATTCTTGGAGGGAACGGCGCATCGTCAGATTTGCCCACGAATTTGCCTTTAAATGGAACTATAAAATCAGCAACGTCGACTTTGTTCCGATCATGATGAAAGAAATCGGCTCCACTTGGGAAGGAAATTGTTCGGAGATGTACTCCCACTGAGCTAAGTTGTTGTGAAGTTGCCCTGGTACAAAAGAGGCCGGGTCTCTAAAGACGTGCAAACTTGGACAGACGTGAACGAGAAGAGAAGCCACTTGTTGAGGCTAGGGGAGTGGGCCGACAAAACTGGTGGGCTTGCCCTCCCAATTGCACCATTTTTGCGTGACAATAAAGGGCTGGACAACTTGAAATAGAGGCAAAAAAAAGAAGGTTTAAATCTCTTCCAAGGAGGCGATCCCTGAAAGAGAACAAATAAAAAGGCTAAGAGGGAGGACAAAGAAAAACCCACCAGAGTTGCCGGCCTTAAGCAACCTCAGAGAGGCAGAAAGGCATTGGACACCCGCACTCACGGCACGACAAAACTGGTAAGAAGGGGCCAACAACAATAAAAAGAAAAGACAAAATACACGAGGCTTCCTTTAATAGCAAATCAGCAATGGCTCAAAAAGAAGTAAATTTTTTTGAAAGTGACCACGCTGGCCACAATTGAAACAGATACCACGAGCTCTGGTGCCTCTTCGAGCACCTCTTGAAGAAACACCTCTGGCTCCGAAGTGCTGTGCCTGATTCCACCTAGCATAGGGATGAAAATAGCCCGGGGCGCGTTGTCTCGTCATCTTGGCGATGGAGTTGGCGACATCGCTCTCCTCCTTTCTTCCTAACAGCCGGATAATGATATTTCCAAAATCTGGGGAGGAGGAGAGAGGTCTGCTTTGACGGAGAATAGCCTCAATCCAGAAGCTGAAGGATCACTAGAAACTCTAGCTTCGTCTGCAAGCTTCTGCAGGACTGCCAGGATCGCAAAGGGATCCCTAATGTGGTGAGGGGCGGAAGCCAGCTGCCAGACAAGTTGGAGGGTAACAGAAACATCCGTGCCTTTGCCAGTTTCTGCCTTAAGGGTGTTCAACTGCTCTTTGAGGTCAAGAATTTGTTGCGCCAACTAGAAAATAAGATAAGCAAGCCAGCAATTACTGGGAGCCGTTGAAAATTACACGAAGGTGAAACGAGAAACGAACGAACCGAACGATAAAAGAGAAAAGGAAAAAAAAAAAAAAGAAATCGAATAGCTAAGTAAAAACATCCAAACGGCAAGCAAGTAAATGACCCAGAGCGGAATACAAAACATTTTAATACACGAAAAAATAATTAAGGCGAGAGATTTGCAATCAAAGACCCAAAAATACATGCAAAATAAATTCTATCGGCCCACGCTAAAAAAAGACGATAGAAGTAACAAAAGGAAATTATTCATGAAGAAAACCGGTAAACACCGTTATTCGACTTTCTAGGCCGGAAAAATAAATAAAAAATAAAAATCGAAACACTGCCACCGAAAAACTACAGCAAAATCGACAATAAATAACGAAAATAAGCCGAAACGAAGAACACAAAATCTAGCCTAACAAGCAAAATGGTGCAAAACCGGAACAAAGGAAATTATTCGGGCCTAACCGAGCACATTTAAACAACGAGAAATCAAAATAACCGAGACCAAACACAAACAAAACAACAACCATAAAACTACTCCGACACCGGCGGAGACAGAAAGTTCTGAATTTCTGTAGGCCGCCACCGAGTAACAGACGGGAATAAAACAAAACAGCGGCGCAACGGAAATTTTTTTTTTTTCCTTAAATTAAAAAACCCACCCAGCCACAACCGGATGATGGACGGAAAGGGAAAAAATAAGGTACAGAAATTCATACATAGCCTGAACTGAGCATTTATAGTAAAACCTCTCGGCCATGGAAGCTTTTCCTTTTCGGCCACAATCGACAAAAATGAACCCCATCTCGGCCACTACCGACAAAAAATTATTCCCATCCCGGCCACAACCGACAAAAATTATTTTCTTTTCGGCCACAACCGAGCAAAAACTTATTCCTTTCCCGGCCAAAACTGAGAAAAAGAAACGAAGCGAGGAAACACAACAGAACGGGAAACAAACACTCAGCCACAAGCGAGCGTGTAAGGTAAAACCTCATCGGCCACAACCGATAATCTAATAATAAAACCGCGGGGGAGTCGCAAATCCGTCCACGACAGAAAAACTGCCAGAAAAGTACTTGGGAAAACTAGCGACACGTGTGAGATTGCCGAATCAAACAAACAGCAAATTAAAGGAGAAAAATTTACCTCGCCATGCGGAGCGACGACCGCAGCGTCTGGAGGGTTTTCCTCCGGCAACAGCAGTAGCAACAGCAGGAGGAGGAGGCGCCTCGGGAACGTCAGCAGGTAAAACAACAATTGGGGCGGGGGGTTGTTCATCGGCCATCTTGGAGAAAACGACGCAAGAATCAAGATTCCGCGCTTGCTGCTAAACTGGACAAATTCGCCTTTACACGTGTTTATTTATATACAGAAAGCTATTCCCAAAGGGGATAATTAAATACACGCCGGAATTAATACTCTAGAAAGTGACAGGCACGGGATTATAGCCCGTATTGCGCGAGCGAGCAATGGGAATAGCAAAACTTTCAGGGTTCCGCGCTCCACAGCTAGAAACGATCAGGGCTCCAGGCGGAGAAATGATCGGGCTCCGGGCTCCACAGTAAAAAAATCCAGGGCTCCAGAGACCCCCCCTTTGGGACCCTGAAAGTTAATTGCGTAGCTTAGTTTTCCAACAGTTTTTCTTGCCGACAGTCGTACAAAAATGATCAGAGTTGTTACCGCTTACCTGTTGCCCGCATTTATGTATGCTGCATTCAAGGACATTTAAGAAAACTCGCCATAGAAGTAAGTGAGCCGAAAATTATGATTGAACTGTTTAATTTAGGATTAGACAGGACCGTAGGAGGGGGGGTTCGAGGGGTTCGAACGAACCCGCCTTGAGGCCCAAGATTTTTTTTTTTTTTGCTGTTGCCGACCTAACCGAGCGCCGACTCTTGGATTGTCAGGATTGTCAGTATTGAGCTTGCGCTAGCCTATTCAAAATAAAGTATTTCTTGTTTTCACTGTTATGTTTTCGGAAAAAGCCTCTTATAACTCTTTGTACGACCAGATAGGAAGAGAGGTCTGAAGCGTACGAGCATTTTTATGAATCCTTCGAGTATGTTGTGTATGTTTTGGAAGTCATGACACATAATATAGACCACGACGACTGTCCAGCCCAGTTTTATGGATGCTGGAACACAGCCACTAAGAGGGATGCCTCTGGACTACTCCAAGCTATTACGAACTTTGAATTTGTCGTGACTTTTGTCATTGGATACCTCTACCTCTCGCAGATGAGTGCTCTAACAACAAAGTTGCAACGGAAGAGCAATGACATTTTCAAGGCTTTCACGATGGTTTCGAGTGTGCTCAAGTCGTACCAGGACATGCACGCCGATATGGACGAGATGTATGATGATGCGTATGAGAAGGCAATGGCAATGGCTCCCAGAGTTGCTGGCAGGCAACGTCATCGCGCCAACGCTCCAGCTCCAACAGCAAAGGAGTATTATCGGATCAACGTGGCTGCTCCATTTCTTGACCACATCATTTTGCAGCTAGGAGAGCGCTTCGATGCCGTCACCGTCCAAGCCTCAAGGCTGCTTGCTTTGGTTCCCTCTGTAATGAACGAGAATCAAACGAAGTCGCAAGAGTTACAAGGGGTGGTGGATGTGTACAGGGACAATCTTCCATCTCCATAGCTCTTCCCGGCAGAATTTTGGCGGTGGAGAATCAAGTATGCAGAGGACGGGAAGAGCTCCCGGGCTCGTGTGCCACAGCCCTGAAGCAGTGCGACGAGGATGAATTTCCCAACATATTCACTTTGCCCGTAACTAGCTGCGAGTGTGAAAGGTCCTTCAGCGCGATGCACGATGAGCGAGAACAGATTAGCGTCACTTGCATATATGCATATCCATTACGACATGCAAATAGACCTTGAAGAAGTGGTGGAGCTTTTTGCTACCATGCATCCGCGAATGGTAGAGCTATCAAATTTGCTGTGACGCTTAATGTTACTGTGGCCCCTTGTTGTGATACGGACTGTTAGTGTTATACCAATAATGCACTAGCTTTTTGTATAGTAGGGAATTAAGGGACTTACAATACTAGAGCGATCCAAACTGACGTTTGATCAAAAGCGAGCGCTTTTTCTTCCCTACCCCCACCCTAAGCTAAACGTTTTTCACCAGACAAATGGATACGAATTCCTCATGAAATACTCCAGCTACGGGCCTGTTAAATTTCTCGGTTACCTAATGGAGTTTAAAGCTTCTGTATTTAGGCTTGTTTTAAGAACCACGTGGGTTCGCTTACGTCCAGTCTTGGCTCTCACGGGCATTTATTTCGCTTTTCTAGTTCCATCTATTAATTATGTGATTGCATTTAGTAAGTTGAATCTTTGTAACTATTAATTTGATTTCTGCGATAAAATATTATAAAACAACATGGCACGACGTTTCGACGTTATTATCAAGTAAAAATGAAGTCATGAAATAGAGTATATATATATATATATATATATAGTGAAGATATGAATAAATTAAAAGGCATTAAAAGTTAAACAAAGAGTTTGGCCCTAATGGAGTCGCTCTGGGTATTTAAATTGGGTCTTATTGTTCTTATGTATAACATTTCATAAACGAGACAATCCCATTTCGTGCTACATTTTTTAAGCATTCTAAACTCGCTCTCATTGAGTAAGTCAATGTTCTCATGGGCATCTCTCAAATGGCGACCAATAGCAGAATACCGATGATCAGCAATGCGTTGAAACAGATGGCGCGTCGTATATCCGACGTAATTTGAATCACACAAACGTCGAAACGTCGTGCCACGTTGCTTTATAATATTTTATCGCAGATTTTTATTGTCAAATGTTTTACCAAATCTTTACTTATTTAATTTGATTTCAGATCGAATAAAATTGCTATTATACGAGTTATTCTTTCGGTTTGGATTCTTCGTTTTCTATCGGAACAGTGTCGCCAAAACAGCTTTATTTTAAAAACTATTAATATTCTTATCATTATAATCATAATCATCATTATTATAATCATAATTATTATTACTATTATTATTATTATTATTATTATTATTATTATTATTATTATTATTATTATTATTAGCTATACCATGACTTTGAGTAAGGACTGGCCTGGACTTCATCTCAGTCAGACAATAGATCGTATTCATACATGGCAGTCAAGAAATTATTTTGTCTTTGTGCAGATCATCCTCACTAGCCTCGCTTTGGAGCAAAAAAATTCTTTTAAATTTTGTTCGTGCTAACAAGGTTTGTGAGGATGATTAGCATAAAGACATTTAAGAATAATTACTTAGCCGCCATTTATGAATACAGTCTATAAATCAAGATCTTAACTGCAGCCTTGGTCAGGTCCTTAAAGCTGGTGTTTTGTTTCCATTTAAAAATATTTGAGACGGCCCAGTGATGCTGCTTTTGCCAACTGTAACAATTAAATAACTGGCTGTTTGACTCCTTTGCCTCTTTTTAATTTTTACCTTGGACATGTGCTAGTCTGCCTTCTTCCACTGCACTGACCACAATTCCTTCATCCTTATTATCTACTGATAAACCTTAAACAAACAGATACTTACAGTATGACTATAAGAAATGTTGGACACTGACTTATTTGAACGTCAAACGACGTTCTCAAAAAACTTGGTAAAGACGTTTCCACCGAAAACCTTCGGTCATCCTCGGTTTGAATTTGACAAAAAAGCGACAGCTTCTTTCAACGGTTCATATTTGCGTATGTGCGTGACTACAAGCCTGAGTACACGTGATCTCTGCGCGAGACGAAGAACATTATGCAAGTGAAACGTAAATGTCAGGAATTTCTATATGTTCATTCCCCGCATTCTGGTCTCTCTTTGAATGCCAAGCCTCCAGGAAAAGTCTCTTATGATAGTCAACTGCCTTGTCAACTATAGTGGCGTGGTCAAAGTCCATATTATGGCCAAATTGGTTTGCGTGTTGCGCAATTTTAGAATTGCAGTCGCAAACACGGACAGCTCGTCTGTGTTCACTAAGCCTTGTGGCAAGAGCTCTATCCGTTTGGCCATAATATGCGAAATCGCAATCAAGGCAGTTTACTTTGTATACAATACATCGAGACTGAAACAGGGTAGGTTTGTCCTTTGGTCTTGAAAAGATTGTGCCTAAAGTGCTGAGTGGTTTAAAACCAACTTTGACTCCGTTGTTGCGTAGCACTCTCGACACTCTTTCTGTTACACCTTTCACGTAGGGTAAAACAATTGGTGTTGTTACTTGATTTGTAGTGTTGTTAGTGCTGGAGTCGCGATGCCTGGAGTTGAGGTGGGCATGGAACTCCTGCACGTACTCGTTTGGCAGACAAACGTGGCTGTCATCGACGTACCTATACCACCATCTTGGAGGGTGGGCGGCCGTGGAAATTGCTCTTTCCTCTGCTCCATGGGCTCGCCTGTGAGTGCAACCATAGCCAACCTGGTGATGGAGTTTGTAGAGGAAAGAGCAATTTCCACGGCCGCCCACCCTCCAAGATGGTGGTAAAGGCACGTCGATGACAGCCACGTTTGTCTGCCAAACGAGTACGTGCAAGAGTTCCATGCCCACCTCAACTCTATTAACCCACACATACAATTTACTAGTGAGGTTGAAAGCGACAACGGCATCTCCCTTTTAGACACTACAACAGTTAGAGCAAACGGTTGCATACAGTTCAACGTGTACCGAAAGCCGACACACACTGATAAATATCTTGATTTCTACTCTCATCATCCAGCTCAACCCAAAAGATCAGTAGTTAATACACTCCTTGATAGAGCGGAGAAAATCCCGTCAACAAATAGAGGGAAACGCAAAGAAAAGCAACATGTTATGAAAGTCTTGATGAACAACACCTATCCCTTGCAATTTATCAAGAAAAGTGACTCCGCACGGAAAGCCAGGCATCGCGACTCCAGCACTAACAACACTACAAATCAAGTAACAACACCAATTGTTTTACCCTACGTGAAAGGTGTAACAGAAAGAGTGTCGAGAGTGCTACGCAACAACGGAGTCAAAGTTGGTTTTAAACCACTCAGCACTTTAGGCACAATCTTTTCAAGACCAAAGGACAAACCTACCCTGTTTCAGTCTCGATGTATTGTATACAAAGTAAACAGCCTTGATTGCGATTTCGCATATTATGGCCAAACGGATAGAGCTCTTGCCACAAGGCTTAGTGAACACAGACGAGCTGTCCGTGTTTGCGACTGCAATTCTAAAATTGCGCAACACGCAAACCAATTTGGCCATAATATGGACTTTGACCACGCCACTATAGTTGACAAGGCAGTTGACTATCACAAGAGACTTTTCCTGGAGGCTTGGCATTCAAAGAGAGACCAGAATGCGGGGAATGAACATATAGAAATTCCTGACATTTACGTTTCACTTGCATAATGTTCTTCGTCTCGCGCAGAGATCACGTGTACTCAGGCTTGTAGTCGCGCACATACGCAAATATGAACCGTTGAAAGAAGCTGTCGCTTTTTTGTCAAATTCAAACCGAGGATGACCGAATGTTTTCGGTGGAAACGTCTTTACCAAGTTTTTTGAGAACGTCGTTT
>NW_027179724.1:1019371-1024371 GCF_036669935.1 Montipora foliosa | reverse complement strand
CAACATTCGAACAGAGTTCAACAGGCACAGGGTCCTTCACACTAAACATGTTACGGATCTTGAAGGAAGAAAAGGCTGTAGCTTAACATCAAGATTGTTACAATAACATTTAAGTAATTTACGTAATCTGTTTTGTGCTACAATACAGAAGGGCCCAACATAAGGTAATTTGAAAAAATGTGTAGGATTAGAGGGAGGACTAGCAGGTGTGTTCGAAAGGGTCTGAGTTTTTGTAATGTACTGCTTAATGACTCTCTCAACAATTATGACTGGGGAAAAGGTTTTTACACAAGATTAATAACAATTTCTTGATATCCTCATGGAAGCCTACCCACGTGTTGTTCATCTTGTACGTTCTGTCAACTAGACTCCTGATTAAGCCAAGTTTGTAAGAGAATGGGGTAAGACTAAAATAATTAAAGTTAATAGACCGGTGAAAGTTTTCTTACGATAGACCCTGGTAATTAGAGAAAGAGGTTGACTGTTGTCAATCAGAACATCCAAAAAGGGGATTTTTTTATCAATCTCTTTTTCCATGGTGAAACGTATGTTGGGATGTCTGTCGTTGATGTAGTCAAAAAACAAAGTAGCGTCATGTTCAGTGTCAAATAGACAAAAAGTATCGTCAACATACCGTCGATAAAGTAAAATACTGGAGGCCTTGTAGTTTTCCAACCAGATCCTTTCATGGTGACCCATGAAAAGATTAGCCAACACCGGGGCAAGGAGAGAGCCCATTGCCACGTACCCCATCAATTTGATCAAAAAACGAACCCTTAAACAGGAAATGTGTTTGAGCAGTGGCAAAATTAAAAAGATTTCTGAGTTCAGTTTTAGTTAGCTGGAGATCAGGGTTGCCCTTGGAGATGTAGTCAACTGCCAGGTTGACACACTCCTCCAAGGGTATGTTTGTAAACAAACTTTCGACATCAAAGGAAACCATGACCTTTCCCGATAAAGGCAATTCATTGATTTCACGAACAAAAGTAAAAGTGTCTAAAGCACAATATTCAGATGGGATATGAAGTTCCAAAAGAGTGCATAAATACTTAGCCAGCTCATAGTTGTATGTTCCAATTGAAGAAAGTATAGGATGGAACGGAGGAGTTGAGTTCGGCTCACGGGCCTTATGCATCTTGGGGAGGCCGTAGATTCGAGCAGGTTGAGAGCCAGAGGGATAGATTTTGTCATAAACACAGCGATCCAAATGGCCATTCTTTAGAATCTTTCTGAGGTAATGTTGTAGCCTACCTTCTCTTGACAAGGTGGGGTCTTCCTTGATAGGTCTAAATTTGGAAGTGTCATTGATGATCTTGAGAATACCATCATACATCGCACTATGGCAAAGAAACTCATTAATAAACAACACGATGCCAAACTGGTGGCTGACCTTTCTCATCTTCCACACTCCTACGTAGCTGCACATCGACCAACGACTGCCGATCATAAGAAATACTGAATCTTGAAGGACTTGAAGAAGATACAAAACATCGTGATTTTAAAACTGGACAAGGGAAATGGTGTTATGGTCCTGGACAGAATTGCATATGACAATGGTATTCTCAAGATCATCAATGACACTTCCAAATTTAGACCTATCAAGGAAGACCCCACCTTGTCAAGAGAAGGTAGGCTACAACGTTACCTCAGGAAGCTTCTAAAGAATGGCCATTTGGATCGCTGTGTTTATGACAAAATCTATCCCTCTGGCTCTCAACCTGCTCAAATCTACGGCCTCCCCAAGATGCATAAGGCCTGTGAGCCGAACTCAACTCCTCCGTTCCGTCCTATAGTTTCTTCAATTGGAACATACAACTATGAGCTGGCTAAGTATTTATGCACTCTTTTGGAACCTCATATCCCATCTGAATATTGTGCTTTAGACACTTTTACTTTTGTTCGTGAAATCAATGAATTGCCTTTATCGGGAAAGGTCATGGTTTCCTTTGATATCGAAAGATTGTTTACAAACGTACCCTTGGAGGAGTGTGTCAACCTGGCAGTTGACTACATCTCTAAGGCAAACCCTGATCTACAGCTGACTAAAACTGAACTCAGAAATCTTTTTAATTTTGCCACTGCTCAAACACATTTCCTGTTTAAGGGTTCGTTTTTTGATCAAATTGATGGGGTACGTGGCAATGGGCTCTCCCCTTGCCCCGGTGTTGGCTAATCTTTTCATGGGTCACCATGAAAGGATCTGGTTGGAAAACTACAAGGCCTCCAGTATTTTACTTTATCGACGGTATGTTGACGATACTTTTTGTCTATTTGACACTGAACATGACGCTACTTTGTTTTTTGACTACATCAACGACAGACATCCCAACATATGTTTCACCATGGAAAAAGAGATGGATTAAAAAATCCCCTTTTTGGATGTTCTGATTGACAACAGTCAACCTCTTTCTCTAATTACCAGGGTCTATCGTAAGAAAACTTTCACCGGTCTATTAACTTTAATTATTTTAGTCTTACCCCATTCTCTTACAAACTTGGCTTAATCAGGAGTCTAGTTGACAGAACGTACAAGATCATCAACACGTGGGTAGGCTTCCATGAGGATATCAAGTAATTGTTATTAATCTTACGTAAAAACCTTTTCCCCAGTCATATCGTTGAGAGAGTCATTAAGCAGTATATTTCAAAAACTCAGACCCTTTCGAACACACCTGCTAGTCCATCATCCCTCTAATCCTACACATTTTTTCAAATTACCTTATGTTGGGCCCTTCTGTATTGTAGCACAAAACAGATTACGTAAATTACTTAAATGTTATTGTAACAATCTTGATGTTAAGCTACAGCCTTTTCTTCCTTCAAGATCCGTAACATGTTTAGTGTGAAGGACCCTGTGCCTGTTGAACTCTGTTCGAATGTTGTCTACAAGTTTACCTGTGCAAGCTGTAATTCTTGCTATGTCGGCGAAACTAGCCGACACCTCTCGACACGCATTCGCGAACACTTAAACAGGGACAGGATCTCACATATCTTTAAACACCTTCAACAATCCGAGGCATGCCGTAACTCCTGCTCTGCGGAATGTTTTGAAGTTATAGACCGTGCGACCACAAAATTCCAGGTCAAGATAAAAGAAGCGTTACATATTTCCTGGGAGCAACCTTCTTTAAATAAGCAATTGTATCACGTTAATTTAACTCTCTCGTTCTAATCAACATGTTCCATTGTACACTCTTTTTTGTTACCTTTGGCTATTTTGTTAGATTCCCAATTTATTTCACGTTGTTATTTATCTTTGTTTAGCATATTATATATTCAAATGTAACTTCAAATTAATTCTACTTTCAACTGAAGATGGTCATTGCATGACCAAAACACGTCTTGCAAATTTAATTTCAAATGTGTCGTCACTTTTATAAAAATTGTTGTTAGTCTGTTTCTTTCCAGACACCATTTCACGTTGGATTAAGGCTGTTATGATTCAGTCTGGAATTGATGTTACAGTTTTTAAGCCTCACAGCACTAGAGCTGCTTCTACTAGCAAAGCAAATTCATGTCAGGTACCCTTGGATATTATTCTCCAAGCAGGCTCCTGGAAAGGAGATTGTACTTTCCGTAAGTTTTATAACAAACCCATTGAAGGTAATGTGTCTAAGTTTGGCCAGGCTATTCTTGGCTTTAGTCCAGGAGAGTAGGCCCAGCTTCTACATATCTTTATGTTATGTTCAGTTTTCACTATAATAAAGTGTTACACCTTCTGGTGGTTATATGGGTGTTATATCTTCGTGTCCATATTGCTTTAAAATCTCGTGGAATCTCTGCTGCGATGACCTGGTAGAATCGTAAATTAAACGAGGCTTACCTGTAAGGTGAAGTTTGATTGAGGTTCTATCAGATCATCACAGTAGCAGAGATTACATGCCCACCCTATTATTACCCTCCCTGGCTAGTCCAGTTTTCCTTGTGGGCCTACTGAGACTTATGTTCATTTTTTGATATGGACACTCAGTAGTGAAATATTGACTGGCTACACGCATGTGCTATCTCATGTAATCTCTGCTGCTGTGATGACCTGATAGAACCTCAATCAAACTTCACCTTACCGGTAAGCCTCGTTTAATTTACAATTATTGATCTCATAATTTTACACAATGGCCAAATTGACTTACATGATCTTCCAGGAGAGACTCTTGAACAGGAGTGGAGTATTCTAAAACATATAAATTTTGTGATTAACAATGAATACTATTTTAATAATTATACAGTCTGGCTCACAGACTTGAAAGTGACTTTTTAGTCATGTAAGTTGCAATGAGAAAAAAGAACTCACCAAAAAGAGGCAAATGCTTACACAGATTGCAAGAAAATATAAACAGTAATTGCCTTTTGTACCACGTCTTTGGCAATGTTAGAGACACCTTTCACAAAAAGATTCAAGTTATACAAGTGCTACATAATTGAAAAGTTTACAGTTGAATGGCCAGGAGAGCAGTGTTGATGCAATTTTCCACTAAAAATAGCTAGTGCAAAGGTGTTGCATTTTTATCTTCCATGTTTCTTTTTTACACCAACTGCGAGGTTGTTGTTATTGTTGCCATGTTGTCATGCACACTTTTGTATAATTAGGGCCTGTAGGGTCACCAACTTTCACCCAAGCTAACCTGGGTAAGCCGACATTTCCTTTCAAACATGGCTCAGCTAGAAGGGTGACCATCCTTGCCGGGGTCACCCATTTTTTGACCCTCCTAGCTGGGCCAACTTTTTTCCAGTAAACACTTTGGCTCCCCTACCCTGGTCAAACTTGGTCAAAGCAAGATACGTGCACGTGCATGTGCACGTGGAAGGGAATCTTACAACTTCACAACCTTCGAGTCAAGTAATTTTTTTCCAGTGGGTCGTCATTGATCATCATTGAACCGTACTGTACTTGTTCAGTCTTTAAACCTCTCACATTTGCAGACCACCGAGTCAAATTGATCTTCAACGTCTTCAACCGTTGAGCGAAGAGAAAATCAGTTCTCCTTCTAGGCCATGAGCAG
>NW_027179724.1:1009371-1014371 GCF_036669935.1 Montipora foliosa | reverse complement strand
GTTTCTTTTAGTTTCAAATCGAAGGAAAACCTTCAACGCTGTGAGGATTTCTTCTTTGATATTTTAATTACAAGCAAAGTAGCTTCGGCTCTCGCTATGTTTTAATACATTTCGAAAATTTAATAGGAGTTTAAATAAGAGACACATTTGCCCTGCACAAACAATAACAACTGAATGAACGGCAGAGAAATGAGTAGAAACACGAGTGCTAAGCGAACATTCGCCGAAACACAACGCAACCAGATGGTCGAAAGTGCAGATAGACGCTCGCCGCTAAGGCGGCAAAAAGCAATTTAAGGAAAAATGGCAACAACGTCGGAGGCAACGTCGATTAAAAAACGACTTTACATGTATATTCAACCTACGAATCTACAGGGGAACCCAACGTCAATTTTCGGAAAATAGGGACCTTAAGATCTACGACGGCGACGTCGACGAAAACGTCACCTCAAAATAGAACTTCGCTCTAGTAAAAGTCTTTCGCGATTACTCCATCTCGTTCACGTCATACAATGTGGGCGAAGTATCCTAAAAATAAATTGGTACGAGTGGTTTCAGACTGAAAATAGAGAATGAAAGATTCTCTGTTGCATGCTCACGTTGTCGTCAAAACCTAAAATTTAGTGATTTCACGTCGTCGTTATGCAGAGAACCGCAAACATATGAGCTAAAATCCGTGCTGCACGTGCAGCACGATTATTTATGCTCTTTTAACCAATGATATCATTGTTTTGTGGCGTCTTTGTCGACGTCGTCGTCGTAGATCTTAAGCTCTCTAATATCTGTTCGGAAGACGATTTGAGATCTAGAATTTTCGGAAAATTTGTTGTAAAATTTCTTGCTTGCCTGCCTCTCCTAGGATTTTCGAACATCTGAAAAATGGTATAATTGCCCATTTTAAAAGGATTTTTACCCTAAAAAGGTCACCTAGAATTTTCGGGAGCCTTTTTTCTGGCTAAACTTTTCGAAAAGGTAAGTTTTGATCCCTATAATTTTCGGATCACTAGACTTTCAGCTAGGAAATCCGAACAGATGGAAACTTTTAGGGGATAAAATTATGCCTATACTCTATAGGGAGTACCTATCGTTTGTCATTAAAGTCATTAAAGTCATGCCTATATCTACCGTTTAAATACTAAAATACGTTTAACAATGCTATGTTTAAGTGGTTTTGAACTATATTCTCGTTGGGTGCCCCTGAATCTAGATGCATTCAGTTTATCTAGCACTGTCAGAAATATCCCAAACAGAATATGTGAGCGTCAAAATTCGAAAAGAAATTCTTAAAGTTGGTTAAAGTTCTCGAATATGCAGAATGTGGTCATTTCGCGTTGTTCTTTTGTAAAGAACGGCAATGAAATGAACAGAATTATAACCCTCGCCTACACAGCCGTTGTACTTGTTGCCGTTGCCGTTGCCGTTGAGGTTTGCGTATTAAATTCCCTAAAACCGAATAAAGGGCAAAATAACGAACAGCCTAAGAGCACAAGGCAAACGAAGGCCCAGTCGAACAAAAAGACAGCTGAGAGTGCAGAAAAAATTTCTCTCAGGTAGTTTTCGAGAAAATCGCTTGGGCAGTCCACGCATCGCGCGAGTAACATCCTCGGAAGAACTGAGCACCATGTAAGAGTGAGTGAAAACGTTCCATATAGGGGATTTACTCTCTTACCTTGGTAATTTCTTGGTTATTTGCAAAATGTAGCTGGATCATGAGGCCATAAAATTTTGGTAATTAGCCATTTTCGTAGTGAAATTTGTATAGCTCTTTGAGAATTGTTGTGATAGTGAACCGTTGTAGTCAGTTGAGTGTACTTTAGATTGGGTATGGTTACGCATAGAGGGCAAATAACTGGAATATTGTCAGATTAAGCTGCTCGTCAAATGCATGTCGTAATCTTAATCGTTTTGACACCAAGGAAACTGGTATTTTTATTCCCATTTTCGGGGCTGTGCTAAACCCAGTGATTGTAAAGTTTCGAACGCCAAATCTGTGACTCAAGGTAGATTTATTCGGGCTTTATGAGAAATGGACTGCATTGTTGATTTTCGTGTTTGTCAAAGTTTAATTTGAGGTAAAAATTCGTAAAGTACATTAATTTTGGTCAACATTGTGCTTTACAGTTTTGGAAGTACTCTATCGTCCCGGGTGCGGGAGAGAAAAGTTTGGTTTTGACGTACGAAATTGCCCCGCATAGCGGGGAATTTGCTTCATTTAGAAGACAGGCCTGGTCTAATGCCCCGCTATTCCCCGGGTATGGGGGTGCGGGGCTTTCCACTGACTAGTGCATTACCTCTTCGTCGAATTCTAATGCTTAACACAGGAATTTTTAGTTATTGTGAAAATCTTTCAAATTTCAGAGAAATCGACCGGTCCGCGAATATTTTACGAGTTTCTTTCAATGGGATGGGTGAACTATTTACACAATCGCGAGGTTGAGCGGCCATGTAATTGAAAATCTGAACATCTATGAGATACAAACACAGACTTGCGAATTATCGCAAATCACAATGCTGACAAGCACAAAAGCAGAAGAAATGGTTGATATGAAGTTTGTTACTATCTGAATGTTCTTGTGTATATTGTCACGCAAATGATGAAATAATTCGCAAAAGGCGTGAGTTTCATGTAAACAGTCCTCGCACGAGTAAGTCGTAGCAATAAATTGGATTAACCAGGAAGTTAAAAAATAGTGTTGCCTTCCCAAATAAACTTCATTTTACACTGCAATTACAAAATCATTTGTCAGAGAAATAAAATTCTTGTCCTCGCGTATCACATTTCAACGCACGTATGCAAATTTGTTAACTCATTTTCATCGGGTCCTCAGATCCCCGTGAAATTTTTCTTCTTTCAAATATCAACAAAACATTATTTCTTGTCAAGCGTTCCATCTATTATGTTCAAATAACCTCTAAAAAAGATTTTTTAACGATCCATCCGTAGATATTATTTCATAATTTAATATTCTCTGTCAAAATTTGCACAATAATCAAAACACAAAAATAGCAACGCATGCAACAAATTTAGTCGCATTTAACCACCTTTTCCAGCGAAATAATTTTTGAAACAAACAACACATTTGCTATTAGAGGCAAACTTTCCTTAAAAAAAATCTTTGGCTGTCACATTTCCCATTTTTTTTTTTTTTTTCTACCTGAAGACTGTGCAGAGAACAGAGATCACTGATCCACTTAAGGTGTTCGATTCCTTCCCTGTCTTTGTTGGACCCATAAGTTACCAGAGAATTTTCCATTTGGTTTCAGTGTTCTACATAACAGCACACTTGGTAAATATAAGAAATACAGCTCACTTTGATTTCGGCTCGACGGGCGAAAGATTGCTGTCGAAGTCCATTACTCGTCGCTTTTAAGATTCCAGATCTTTATGTTTCTGTCTTGAAACACCGCCTGTGTTTCACCGCCAGATCCTTTTCTGAGGTTAAAAACCAGGCTACCGGCCCATTAATTAATCATTTGTCAGAAAGAAGAAATTCCTGTCAAAAATTCTCCCTTATCATAATTCAACAAACGTATGCAAATTACACAACATATGGAAATCTCACAAAAATCTTTTCCAGCGAAAAATTTATTGAAACAAACAACATATTTGCTATTCGAGGCAAAAAACCCTTAATATTTCAATTTCGTGCACACAATCGGTGTGACACAGCATATGCAATTAAATAAATTTCTGACAGTTCACATCAAACCCTTTTCGAAAGAACCTTGACCGTAAATAATAAAGCACAAAAGAGACAACAAGCTTTCATTCAAATAATTTTTCACTGTCACATTTTCATTTTTTTTTTACCCTTGCAGAGTTGAGTACAAAATAAATGTTACTTGCCAGACAAACAGGCAACTTTAAATAGATGCGACTTCAGTAAACACTGTGAAGGCTCGTTTATACAGAGCGATTTTATCACGCGACAAGAGCTGCGATAAAATCGCAACAACGTTGCATTAAATTTCGAGCATGTTCGAATTTGCGGCGACAAGGCGGCGATCTGTCGCGCTACAAATCGCAGTGAAATCGCCGGCTGTTCACACGCGCGACTTGCCGTCGCCGTAAAATCGCCGTTCGACTCTTGTCGCGCGATAATTGAGACAGACAAAAGAGATCACAGATCTTCTTATAGTGTTAGATTCCTTCTCTGTCTTTGTTGAACCCATAAGTCACCAGGGAAATTTCCATTTGGTTTCAGTGTTGTACATAACACCACCTTCACGAAATATTAGAAGTACAGCTCACTTTGATTTCGGCTCAACGGGCGAAAGATTCCCGTCGAAGTGCATTACTCGTCGCCATTCCAGATCTTTATGTTTCACCTCCTGTCTTGACGTTCCATTCTTGAGCTCCATACGGGTATATTTTGTTTAAAGATGTACTAAAACGCCATTCGCGTTACTATGACTTTCGACGCCATCGCAGGTTAATTGTGCACGGAAATCTAAGCATTACCCTAGCCCCCTCAAACCTAACAAAATACTCACAGAAGACTCTATGTACAAAGAGAACACTTAGCAGGGGAGTGACAGGCAAGACTTTTCCCGACACGGAAAAAAATCAAATAAATAACAAAAAAACCCACGAAATGAAACCCAGATTCCGACTGGGTTTGGCAACCCAGCAAAAATGTAACACTGCTACATGAAAGGCCTTCACAAAACAATGAGAAATCATGTACTGGAAAGAAAGTCTTTCAGTCATAAACTTACGTACCCCAAGGCATATCACATTAGCTTACCGCCTTAACTTTGGAGCTGGAGATCCTTTATTTGAATATCGATCCCAGATGGATTTCACACTGGCTGCATCAATAATTCCAAGTGATTTGAGAAGTGCACTTTTCAGTTTGCGAACAGAGCTTCCTGACATCTTTGCTTTATTCCTTGTTCTCACTTCCTCGTCAGTGCTTGGAGCTCTAGCACTGACCACAGCATTGGATGACATAACAGAGAAAATGCTTATTCGTGAAAGAATTTGTTTAGTGCTTTCT
>NW_027179724.1:981871-1004371 GCF_036669935.1 Montipora foliosa | reverse complement strand
CACTGACCTGAAAATCTCCATGAAAAGCTTGCTCCATTACCCACATACCTTTCTGAGCACCTAATTCTAAGATGACGAAAGGTTTCTCAGAAACTCTTCCCACCAAAATAAAACCTACCAAATGCCCAGCAAGTTGAAAAAAATGAGGCAAGGAAAGCGAAAAGAGAGGGAAGGAGAGAAAGCAAAATTTTGTCGAAATTTTGCTTTCTGCGCATGCCCGAACTTTGCAAGCGCCTATTTTGCACCTGGCTAAAAAGGCCGCGGAGTGTACAACCTAGAAACGAGTTTGTAGGGAGATTTAGCTCTTAAACAGCACGACAGTGACCAAAAAACCCCTCAACTAGCTTCAAAACGTTTTTTTCGGCCAAATCTCCACTAGCCAAAGCGGTTAAGCGTGCCCGCTGAGCATCTGACAGCTTTGTAATACGAAAGTTTACTAAAATTAACCCCTGTCCGGCGGGATTAGTGTCTGGATGTGTGACCAAAAACATATACCCCTTCGTAAAACATTAGCATTGGACCGAAAATACTATTAACGCTAACAAATGCAAACTTAGCAAGGTACAGATTTTGCTAGCTTGCTTTATGCAAAAACAATTATTGATGCAAAAGTAAATAAATATTGATACAGTCTTTAGAAAGAGCAGAAGGAAGTTTCCAGGACGGTCGCTCGAGAATAACATATTTACAACATGAAAACAACATTAATTTTGAACCGTGAATATAGAATATAAACAGTTACGATCAGCCACAAACATTTTGGGAGATTTTTGCTACGTTCACTTTTGTTATTGTACGTTTTGGCTGAACAAATAAATCGAAAGTGACATCGCCGGAATTAAGCGGGCGGCGTGATTAAGTTACCGCGGTATGTTTACTTGCCAAACAGTGAAGCATCTGTGTCAAATGATGGCAAGATACCGGGTTTTCGTAAGTTTCTTTTTCTGTCAAGTGTTATAAAGTTTGACAATAAATGAGCGAATTCAAAACAAAGATCACAATCGCCCACCATTGTTTCTGCAAAGTCAAAAATTTACTCTCCAAGACGAGGTTATTTATCACCAGGTAATTCCATCATTTACTTTATTATTCACCGTCGTCAAAATTTTTTGCTGATTTTAGGGCTCATTTTGTTGAAACTCAGGCACGCTTCCAACAAACCTGTTTACTTTCATGAACCTTTCCTGCTTACAGAGCAATACTAAAAATATCCTCCAGGATCACGTTTCAACCATACTCAACATGATATTACTAGTTATAGCTGTCGCTAAAGTGCCAACGAGCCAAGCTTGCGTGATCTGGCGCCTGGCGGCTGCAAACATCACGCGGCGTACTCGTGCGGCACTCTCATTGGTTATCGCTACGGTCAACATGTCATCGCTTTGGTCTACATTACGGCTTTTGGTCTACATTACACTCAAATTTGAAGCGCTTCTGAGATTTCGTCCGCCTAAAAATCTTCTCGCGGCTCTATAAGCTGCCGCCTCGCCAGGCCTTCTGTCTTCAGAAGGCCTGACTCGTTGGCAATTTAGTTCGCACAACAAAAAAACGCTAACCTCATTTTGACACGAAAATGCTTTACTATTGCCATAAAAACTATCCAGTTAAGCTCGCATATTATAAAACATGAAAGGCCACCTTTTCCAGCGAACGATTTTCTGAAACAAACAACAAATTTGCTCTTAGAGGCGAAAACCTCTTCCTATTTCATTGCGTGCGTAAAGACAAGGAACTTAATCGTGTCAAATTACCATGTACTTCATGTTCAGGTTCATAATCTTTCGGACACTTCTAATTAACCTTTCCCAGACCCCATTCATGTGGCTCGCGGTTGGAGGTTGGAATTTCCACTGGGGCATAGGACACAGTGAGCAGTTAATCTCGTCCTTTAGCAGCCGTTTATTCAAGTCTTCCTGATCCCATTGGCGGATGCAATCGCGAATTTCTTTGTCCGCTCCAGCGAAGTTTGTAGCATTGTCACTCCAGCTTTCCTTGGGGCATCCGCGGTTTGAGATGAATCTACGGAGACCTTGTATAAACGCATCGGTCTCCACCGAACTCACGTCTTCTATGTGAACGGCACGACTTGTAAAGCAGGTAAAATGACAGCCATAGACCTTATCGGTACCTCGTGCACGCTTCACATGGAATGGTCCGAAGAAATCTACTCCTGTGTAGGTAAACGGTGGATCGTATGGGGTGAGGTGTTCTTTCAGCAGGTCGGCCATCAGCTGTTTTATGGGTGCTTCGTTTCGTTTACGACAAGCGATACATTTTCGCAGAACATGGCGTACGAGCGATCTAGCTTGAATAATCCAGAAATGTTGACGCATGGCGGAAAGTACGTGCTCACGCCCGGTGTGACCCAGGAGTTCATGGTAATAGCGTACAATTAAGAAAGAAATAGGATGTTCTTTCGGAAGTAGCATTGGATGAGCAGCCTCGAACGTAATAGGAGCGTGACAGATTCTTCCTCCCACGCGCTAGGTCCCTTCTATGAGCACAGGAAGAAGATTGGCGAGCTTGCTCTGACATTTAACTGCACGTCCCTCGCTGAAGGAATCAATCTCTTCGGAAAACGCTTGGCGCTGTACCAACTGCCCAATTTTCTTGGAGGAGCTGCGCATCTCTGACAGAGATATTCTTCCTTTCTCCGTGCCTTTGTTCTGGATATGGTTGATAAACCGTAATAACCAGGCGACAAGAGTTAACAGGCGCGTCCACGACGAACAACGCCGAAGAAGTTGATCCAATGATCAACAATCATCATGACTGTACTTTGGACTTGAACCTCGTTGTCGTCTTCTGGGATGTTACCGATCCTTTTAGTCGGCCATTGGTCTTCAGGCTCTTGGAGGAAACTCGGGACAGAGAGCCAGCGGCAATTTGACTTTAGAGCGCGTAGGTCTAGTCCTCTGGACGCATCGTCTGCTGGGTTACGGTTAGGTTAGTATGTTGGCACATAACGCCATTGTTAAGGAGTGGAGGCTTCGCGGATTTCATTCACTCGATTTGCAACAAATGGCTTGAATCGCTTTTTCTCGTTTGTAATGTACTGCAAGATCGTCAAGGAGTCTGACCAGAATGTAACTCCATGAAGGGGTGTGTCGAGTTCTTCACGTAGAAGCAGGTGCAGGCGCGAAGCAACCACAGCCGCTTGTAATTCAAGGCGTGCAATAGACCATTGTCTCAGCGGAGAATTGCGGGTCTTTCCCATAACGAAGGCGCAATGAATCTTTCCCGTATCATCAACAAGCCTTAAGTAACCTACTGCAGCATAACCATGGTTCGACGTGTCCGAGAAATAGTGCATTTGGACGTCTCGAATTACCCGCATAGAAAAGGACTTTAAACATTGTGGAATCTTGATATTTGCAACGAGGGGAAGAGACTCACTTATTCCAACGTGTTAGTAAAGGTTCTGGTATAGGATCATCCCACTGGACAGCTATTCTCCAGAGTTCTTGGGATGATCTTGACTGGGAGAATGAATAGGCCCAGAAATCCAAGAGGATCGTAAAGAGAACTAACTGTTGAAAGAATACCACGTGTGGTGGGCGGCTTGTTTGTGGGAACGACCTTGAATTGAAAGGTATCTGAAGCTGCATCCCAGTGTAATCCAAGTGCGCGTCCGACAGGAAGTTGGTTAAGGTCAAGATTGATAGATGGGTTTGCTCGTTTATCTTGAGGTAGGGCCTCTAGAACTTGCCGGCTATTACTTGTGAACTTTGTTAGATGGAATCCACCTTCCCTCAGTAGTTTTGTCAGCTGTTCTGCAAGCCAGATTGCTTGATCTGTCGTTGGCACAGATTTCAGTACATCATCTACGTAGAAATTCCTGTATATTGTCGTGATAACCTCGGGGCTGTACCTGCCCTTATTGTCATCTGCTGTCGGATTGCCCTGTTGGCAAAGCGAAGCGACGAAGTCGCACCGAATATATGAACGAGCATCTTATATTCCTTAGGAGGTTGCCTAGGAGCAGCATCCCACCACAAGAATCTTAGAGCGTCTGCGTCTTCGGGAAGAACCTCAACCTGATGGAACATTGCTTCAATATCAGCTGTGAACGCGGTTTCATCTTCTCGAAAACGGGTGAGAACGCCTACCAGATTATTTGTGAGATCTGGGCCATGATATAATCGGTCATTCAAGGAGATGCCATCAAACCGGGCGGCAGCATCAAATACTACGCGTACCTTGTTGGGCTTGTTAACGTTAAACACCGGATGATGTGGCAAATACCAGGTGACCTTCGATCTCTTAGAGGCCTCTCGTTCACTGAGCTGAGTTGCATATCCCTTAGCAACGTAGTCGTCTATGACAGTTCGGTATTTTTCTTCTAGGCCAGGAACGCGATTAAATCGCATTTTCAGGGTTTGAAGACGGGATTCTGCTAGGGTTCTGTTGAATGGGAGGTAAGGTTCCTCTTGCCTCCAGGGTAGGCCCATCTGATAATGCCCATCAACCATAGAAATCGTGTTATCTATTATCTTCAGCACCTTTCGGTCCTCAACTGACATAGGGCCACAATCTTCTTTAACAGTTCCACACGACTCAATTCGCCAGAATTCCTCCAATTGCCGATTAAGAGAGACATCTTCAGACGAAACATGATTTAGGTTGAACTGGCGCTTACTGCTTACACTAACGCAGCCACCGAGCATACTCCAGCCAAGGCAGGATCGTATTGCAAACGGCTCATGTGATTTCCCCTTTTTCACTTCCAACGGAATAAAGGCTTCCTGAAGGCTTGTTCCAATCAGGATAGAAACTTTCTTTCTTTCAACTTCAGGGAATGGTACATGACGCAAATGTGATAACTGCTCCAGCTTCTTGCGTGCAGTCACGTGCTTAAGAGGGATAGTAAGATCTCCTCCTTTCTCTTGCCTCTCTCTTTGGCTCACTGTGGAGAGAAGCAGCTGTTCCTCTTCCCCTTGAATACCAAGCTGCTGGACGAGGGATGGATCGATCATGGTAACGTCAGAGCCAGAGTCTATCAAGCTGTAAGTAGTCATATGTCTTCCATTATCGCCAATAATTCTGAGGGGGATAATCTGCAGGAAAATCTCGGAGGATTCAGCTACGGTTGCAGCCGCGCATGTGCTCGAAGTCGCATCTTGAATACTCGGCAAGGGTGTTGTGACGGCTGGGATGTCTGTGATTTCGGTGTTGCTCGTTTGATGATTAGCATTTCCTCGGGTAGGACTTGGTTGGTGAAGCAGCGTGTGGTGAGACTTTCCACATCCCGGTACTTTACACCGTACGGGTGATTTGCACGATTTAGCCAAATGTTCTGTAGAATTGATACAGTTGAAGCAAATCCGTTTTTTAAAAACTAGCTCTCTTCTTTCCTCAGTGGGCTTAGACTTAAACATTTCACAACGATAGAGTGGGTGAAACTTTGTACATAAGAGGCAGTTGCTGGGTTTGACGTCTTTAACTCTTGCAAATCTGCTGTCCTCCTTAATGCTGTTTGTGGTAAGAGTAGTTAGGTGACGCAGGTTCGGCCCCTTGTCACGATCTTCATTCCGCCTGAGGGATTTCACCTCGGTCGGGGGGCTTGTAAAAAACGGATGACTAGCCAAATCAGCTCGATCATTCAGGAACTCAATAACATCTTTGAATGTAGGCATAATTTTTCCTTGGCGTTCCAACTTTTTTAAATGTTCCCGAAACTTGTCTTGAAGCCATTTGGGCAACCTTAAAACCACTTTCTCGAGACTGTCCGTGTTCATTTGTAGTAAACATCTCATAGACTCGAGTGTGTCATACATAAGTTGGGCTAAGTCAGCATAGCGCTGGAGGCCCTCCTTATCTTGAGGGGCAATAGCAGGTCCTTTAGTCAAGGTATCTATACACGGTCTAACAATTTTGAATGGTTGACCAAAACGATTTTTGCAGGACTTCCAATGACTTTGCTAGGCCTCCCGATACGGCCTCGTATCTCTGTACAGCTCTAAGAGCAGGGCCCTCGAGGAACTGCAACAGGCGAGCCATCTTGGTCTGTTCGTCCAAAGATTTCGATTCTACCATCTGGTGGAACCTCTGTCTGAATAGTGGGTATCTCTCAGGGAAACCATTAAACTTGAGCACCTGTAGTGGGGGAGATCATGGTTAGCACTCATTTTCTCCTTTGTGGCAGTAATGGTCGCAAGAAAACATTCACTCGTTGGGTGAAGCGAGTGTGGAACGTGACGTGGGTCCTCAATGAGTGGAGATGGAGTTTGAGCACCAGTGCTAGCATGGCAGAACACAGTGCCGTGACTAGTTGAGCCAATGGAACCCAAGGCTTGTGTAGCGTGGGTGTATACTGGACCAGGAGTGTAGAGGTCTGCTGGATCACATGAAGCGGTAGGAGCCAAACCTGGACTACCAGGAACGCGAGAGGAGGGCCCGGCAAAGGCACGCGAGGAGCCAACAGGAAATGCAGAGGAGGAAGTAAACATCGGTGGACGATCAGTGACACGCAAAGAAGTCACGGGTAAGGTTGGGGCGCTTGAGGGCACGGCTTGAAACAAAGAAGCAGACGCGAACGTGGATTGATTGTCGTGGGAGAAAAACGCAGGTAACGTGGGGACTCGCGAAGACACGACTGGAAGTGGAGGAGTACACGTAGGACAGCTCGTGAAGGTCTCTTTAAACATCGGTGGCAAGGCGTGAGAGGATGCACATGAAAATTGGAAATACCACACGTCGCGATGAATTTGAATTTCCAGAAACGACTTGGGACGAGAACAGTTGCGGAATCGCCTCGGTGAAACTCGTTGGATTCTCGTCAATATTCGTGTCCATTTTAGTATCATGCTTTTCAGGTCGATTTCCTTCGGATAACAGACCCGAAATATCGCGTTCCGCCAATTTACACTCTACCTCGGCCATCTCAGTCCTTTCCCTAGCGTCTTCCATTTCCTTCTCGGCGTCAAGCTTTGCTAATTCTAATTGGTGCTGAAATTCGAACTGTTGTGTTTCATCTCCAGCTCCAACAACTTCACTCTCGTTTCCAATGCCCTAGCTCGTTTCTGCTCCGTTTGTTTTTCAATCAACGTCACCTTTTCCACCGCGATCTTTGCATGATTGATCCTTGCGCTAGCTGCGCTTAGTCTTGAGGCCCGACTACATTGCGATTTAACCGAGCCTTGAGGAGATGAAGTCGTGAAACGAGTTAAATCTTCCGAAACTTGTTTGCTAAAATGCGAAGCGGCCTCTAAGGTATACTGTTCAATCTTAGAATCGTAGACACGTTTCCTGATCTCTTGAGCTTCGTATAAACCATGGATTTCCTGCAGCTCCGCGCTGTCAATAGCGAGAAGACCAGTAACGCAACTAATGTTGTCTCGATAATTTTCAAACGCATCATTTAAGGTTGCTTGAAGGTTTCGCACTTGCATTAGATTGGCAAAGTCCACCAGCAAACCATCAATTTGCGAAAATACTTTCGTCATTGTACCAACGTAGCCACTGCGTGATTGTCTTAAACTGTTTAGTTTCTCGCGCAAAACGCCTTCTTGATTCTGTAGCGAATTAGGCATTCTACGCCGGGAACTTGAAAGGATGGTACTTGTGGTTTCACTGTCCATAATGTCTATAAGCAATTGGTATTTATGATGAAGTGGCGAGGGCAGGGGAAACGATTAACACACAACTTCTTAAAAACCAGTAATTGTATTTAATGCAAAGGGTTGATAAATACCTAAAGAAAATACAAACAGAGTAAGTGAATTGTTACAACGAATCCGGCTAGTTAAACTTATAACTAGGACGGAAAAAACGCTTACCAATTGCCGGATTAGGATGGAGAGCGAGTGAGAAAATGAAAACGATTTTAATATATATAAACGAGATTAGTGACATGAATTTACATATGCTGGGAAACTTAATGTGTGCAACTTCAACACTAAACACAAGGCTAACACATGGAAAAGAGACCGAGAACAAAGGGCAGAAAATAGATGTTGATTACAGGCAAAAGAAAGAAACAAAACCGTAACACTCATGAAACTAAGTCAGAAGCCTTATTATTATCTAAACAAAGATTCATTGGCCCATTGTTGCCTTTGAAGTACGGGGAAAAATTTATTGAACTTAAATCATCATGTAAATGTCTAGGAGTAATTATAGACAGTAATCTCTCTTGGCAAGAACACACTAAAAGCCTGTTAAAATCTTTTAATAAGAAAATAGCAGTCCTCAGAAGAATCAAATTCTTGCCATCATCCATTCTACAGACCATTTATTTTAGGACTGTACTTCCAAGTGTCTTATACGGAATACTAGTATGGGGTTCTTGCTCACCTGCACTAATGGATGATCTTGAGCCTGCTCATATACGAGCTTCTAAACGTATTTTCAAACTTTCAAGGAATTCGAATGCTGATCAACTAAATAAATTGAAAGGCTGCATGGAACAATTTATCATTTTTTTATACTAAGAGACTGTTAGTAGAAGCTTATAAATCCTACTATAGATGCAATACCAATGTTTTAAATGATCTAGTAATGTTAAAACAATCATCTCACTGCCTGAGGAAATCCATGAATATCGAATTTCCAAGTCCTAAATGCGAAAATTGGCAGGCTGACTTTTAGGCATAGAGCTGTCATTGCATGGAATTCACTTCCTGATTCGATCAAAAAGTCTTCTAGCCTAGAATGTTTTAAAAAAAGACTTAGATCTGGTAAGGACTTAATTAGTTCTATAAGTTATAATAAGGAATCTTCCATGATAAGAAATAGGAACGAGGAATTTTTTTATTAATCTCATCTTAATCTAACTATATCTAAATTTTTAAAATTTTAATAATTGTTTTATCTAGTTCTTAACTATATTCTTAAATTGTAGTTCATAGTCCTATATATTTATATTTGTATTATTATTATTATTATTATTATTTATTTCTGTTGATTTGCTATTTATTCACATGTATATACTTTAGTCTTAAATAGTAGATAGGCAGGTCCACATCAGGATTTCAGTCTTGCGTATTCTGTAACCTGCGTTATCAAATAAACTATGTATGTATGTATGTATGTATGTATGTATGTATGTATGTATGTATGTATGTATGTATGTATGCAAAAATTTGGTTTTATCAACGGAGTTGATAATGTAAATTGGACACCGTACAGAGATTCTAAAAGCTGACGTTTTGAGCGTTAGCCCTTCGTCAGAGCGAATAAAGGGATTATGGGTTACGTGTAGTTTTTATAGTAGAGTAGGAGCTACGCTATTGGTGGTAACATGGCAACGTGAAAAATAGGAATATATTAGTTAAATGAAAAGCGTTCGTTAATACCGTGAAGATTAAGGGTGCCGATTTGAAAGATGAATTTTTGTTCCAGATTCTTGCGGCTTTCCGTCGTACCTACAATCATGGACAAAAGTGTTGGGAAGGTAACCTCATTTTACAGATACCCCCCTCCCCCTTTTCAATGTTGGATTTTCCAGAGAAAAAAAATGGTGACTTTTCTTACCTGAAGAACTCCAACATTGAATATGGGGGAGAGGGGCCACAAGAGCATGGTATTTCCCAAATACTTCAGCCAATAGTTAGAAAAATCGAATTAGGTGTGAAGTGAGCTGATGCCCGCAACCTTCCCAACAACTTTTGACCACGATTGTCTGAAAAAGGTCGAAGCGCAATAAATGCGAGTTTATACACGTGGTTTCATTCCTTAAACAGAAACTCGAAGAAGTGGCAAAATATTAGCATTTCGATATGTTTCGTTCAAGTTATTGCTGAAATCAAGCTCAAATAACGTCTTCATATTTTCTTGTTGATAATCTCGCAAATAGTAACGTGGGATGTTTACGAAATGAATAAGAATAATTCCCGGTAAGCTGTACCATATATCTATTTGCTGTTGTTAGATATGCAATATTTGCCATAAATACGCGATAGATTTTGCTAGGATAGGTCGTAAGTGGCTTCCAAATGTTATTGAACCCTGTGTGTAGCCTCGAGGATCAGGTTACAGTCATATAGTCAATGCTACACAGTTCTCCTCAACAGTACTCCATACATTCCGAGGAAAATGTAGCTGTTTTGTTCGTCTTTGGCTTCAACTAAGCGCTTAGTAGTGACCATTGTAATCCAAACTTTCTTTTTCATAGGATTGCAGACTATAAAGTTTGGTTTTAAACACTATTTACACAGTACTCCATCGAACGAATATAAATGAGAACTTGTTACTCAATTAATCTTTTAAGTTCCCGCAATAGAAGGGAGTACTGTTCAAAATGAAGGAATTTCTTTATTCCAAGGGACAAATTCACAATCAGTTACTTCGCAGTATTAAATTCTATCCATAACCATTCAAGTTGTATCAAAACGTACCTCACTGGCCTCGAAAATTGCCACATACTTGTGGAGTACTGTGTGGAGTACTGCGTGAAACACCGTTTTGTAGTCATGTATTAACAATTATACGTCAATAGGTCGCCATTCACTCTCGCTACATCACCTGAAGGCCATCTAAAAATGCATTTACTTAATAAACCGGAAAAACAATAGTACAGCAACAAATTTTCAGTTCCAAGCACATGGTTTACATGTCTTGGTGAGGTTTGAATTAGGGAAAAAAGAACCTTTGCTATATTACCATTGTGGGAGTAACTCAAAGAACAATACGTCGACCATTAACAGGTCACTTGTCTTCTAAATATTTTGTATATTTTGCACGAATTGTACCTCTAGATACCAAATTTACGCTGCAATACGTTTTTAAGTGGTGAACTTCATGAAACAGAACGGCAATTTTACGGAAAAAGGGCTTTCAATGCACATTGTTGTACCGGTCCTAAGATACTGTTGTAACGCAATATTGTGTCACGGAAAACCACTCCTCGGAGTGAGCACATAGGTGGCTTTAGCAAATTCCATGTTCTGAGACTGGGGCCCAAAAACAACGACAATAAAGATAATCCATGGAACCGTAATTATGGAGAATAACAACTGCATATCTTCCGTAAATTTTGTGTTATACGCCAAAAACTGTTTACAGTTGTTTTCAGACAATCATGGACAAAAGTGTTGGGAAGGTAACTTCATTTTACAGATACCCCCCTCCCCCTTTTCAATGTTGGATTTTCCAGAGAAAAAAAATGGTGATCGGTGATCTTAACAGATCGCTTAGGTCCCGATATTTTGCTAGTGTTAACAATGAAAAGACAAGTTTTGCATCGTGAGCGCGCGCATTTGAAAGTGCCGGGTTGCTCGTTAGTTTTTGAGCGCGCTTTTAACTAAAAAGTTGCCTACGTTTTTGTCGCGTTTGAATGAAATAAGTGGAGGTTGCGAAAAGATTCCACCAGTCTCGGGATCATTTTGGAGTAATTTAAAATTACTAAGAATGATGCTTTTGACTGCGTGATTATGAGGATGGAAAGTGAGGGTGAATGGAATTCTGTCATTCTTATCTTTTTGTGACGTTTGTAGTGATGACTGTCGATCAAATTGTTGGGCGCGATGATGGCCCGCTTTCACCACAGAGACAGGATAGCCACGTTTTTCGAAGAACTGGCACATCTCCTC
Source organism: Montipora foliosa (assembly GCF_036669935.1). Lineage (NCBI taxonomy): Eukaryota > Metazoa > Cnidaria > Anthozoa > Scleractinia > Acroporidae > Montipora > Montipora foliosa. Next base: position 992,840 of record NW_027179724.1, on the reverse strand, counting down.
TGATTTGCTGGAAAAATCGGAGTCATCACTACATAGACGTCGAAGTCTAAGAAATTGAGAATAAGGAATGGAGTTCTTGACATGTGATGGATGTGACGATGAATACAACAAATAACTGTGTGAATCTGTAGGTTTGTAGTGCACACTAGTACATAGCACGTTGCCTCTAATAGAAACTTTGATATCGGGACCTAAGCGATCTGTTAAGATCACCGATCGTTTCACATGTACCTCTGCAAATGTCATTTATTGCATAACCTGTACGTTATGCAATAAATTATACATTGGTGAGACAGGTAGACGACTAGGTGACCGATTCCGCGAACACCTTCGCGATGTTGAGAAAAATGACAAGGATGCATCTAAGCCAGTCACTCGCCATTTTAATCTGCCAAACCACTCCAAAAAACACATGGCTATCTGCGGCCTTTCCCTACATCTAGGTACGACGGAAAGCCGCAAGAATCTGGAACAAAAATTCATCTTTCAAATCGGCACCCTTAATCCTCACGGTATTAACGAACGCTTTTCATTTAACTAATATATTCCTATTTTTCACGTAGCCATGTTACCACCAATAGCGTAGCTCCTACTCTACTATAAAAACTACACGTAACCCATAATCCCTTTATTCGCTCTGACGAAGGGCTAACGCTCGAAACGTCAGCTTTTAGAATCTCTGTACGGTGGCCAATTTACATTATCAACTCCGTTGATAAAACCAAATTTTTGTATACTACTTTCCCACCGACGCAGCACCACAGTTTCTTTAGAAACTACCCCTTCATTCATTATGTATGTATGTATGTATGTATGTATGTATGTATGTATGTATGTATGTATGTATGTATGTATGTATGTATGTATGTTCTTACCATTACCTAGTTGTGGGGACCTCTATATGTTTACACACCAGCACTGTGGGGACGGTTGACACTGTGGGGACTAACCTGCGATCAGGCGTTTTTGTTTTTTTTTTTTTTATCAAGGGCGGACGAGGCGAGTGGAAAGAAAACTGGGTCCCCACAACTACAATGCCTCCAAATGCTCTAAAAAGGCCTAAAACGCATTTTTAACATCGAAACAGAGAAGTCCCCACAACTCACCTGAAAGTGTAAGTGTATTCAGCAAGTCCCCACAGTGTCACAAATGTGGGTAAACAATTTTTGATCCAAGGCTTATGAAAGTTATATGAGGCTGTCACATGGGACAAGCTGTTGCTGAAGTGGTTGGTAGATTTCTCATAGCAGCCTTTTCTTTTGTTTACACACCGCTTTTACAACAAACATACACTCACATTATGGGGACTTTGATTATTTTTGATGATATTCTTGAAATTATTAGCAAATATTGGGGAAATGGGGTAATTAACAGTGCAGCATTTGAACTGCTTTATTCTATCACACTTCTTTTATTCACCAACATGAATAAAAATAACCACAAATTCAATAGACTTCAACATATGCTGTAACTTCTGGTTTAAATATTATTTGAAATAAGTCAAGGGCACTCTTCACCCGTGCCATTCCTAACCACATGTGAGCTCCAAAATAATGTGCAATTGACTTTCATCAGTCAAATCTTCACATACTGTAATGGGGAGTCACATGGGAAGCATTTACCTGCTACATTGATATTGGCAGCTGTTTGATCGTTTACAGCTTGCTGAACAAATTTTCCCAAGCAGAATATAGGATGTCAGCCGATAATTTACAACTATAGGTGGGGAAATGTGATTGCAAAGATTATGGAGGTTGCAAAATACTCAATCCTCAACAATCACGCAAGGGAGGGGAGGGGGGTAATATGGTGTACGATTGAGAAATCAACCCAAACTCCACTGATAGAATGCACCAAATTTAATCACTTTTCACAGAACACGGTTCTGTTGAGTTACAGAACAATGATATCAAGTCTATGTAGTAGAAATGCAAATAGTGATGATAACAGTGTAGCAGTAGTAGTGGCATTAACATAATTTTTTTCAACTTACAGAGAACAGTTAAATTATACTTATGATCTGTATACAACATAAGGATGACAAATAATGATTGGAAAGTAGTATGGGTGATACAACTGAACATCAAGTAATAAAATAATATAAGTTACATGACACAGCAAGTCATTTTCGATCCACGAAAAATATTCTATGAATCAAAGGCTAGTGCAATCAAGTAACAGATCATGACTTAATCAGGCGACAACGACCTTGAAAAATAGAAAAATATGAAAAGGTAAAATATGCAGACTTCATTTGTTCAATGACTCGTACCAAGACACCTCTACTGTGGCTCGATAAAGACCAGGTCTGGGTTGCTCGAAGCATGGGTAGTGCTAACCAGTGTTAAATCACCATGGAAACCTATGGGTTTTGATACAGTACCGCTCAGAAATACGTTAACCAAAATATGCGCATAATACGCCTATATCTATACGCGTATGTGCGTATAACCATACGCGAGTACGCGTATGGTTATACGAACATACGCGTATAGATATACGCGTATATGCGTATACAGATATACGCGTCTGCCTCATTAGCTTGCTTATTGTTTTGCTTATTGTTCTAAACAATACACGTAGCTTGACAGCAATACAATAGTACATGACTACGAACTACATGACGAAGACGCACTTTCACAAACAGCTGTCGTGTTCGGAATACAAACCCACGCAAGGATGTTTACTTCATCGATAAACATGCAGTTCGGGTTCAGAGTTATTTTGTTTCACACTATTAAAAGAGAAAATAATATACACATAAATACAGAATTAAAGTAATGTTTACAAAGATGCAAGTAAGCTATAATAAGGGTTATGGGTTACAAGAGAGTGTGGCGACCAAAGTAGCGAGTACTTTCGAGTTGGCGCTCATCGTGCTCACCTTCTTAAGGATAGACAAAGCTTAAATACGGGACCTAAATCTGGCTGTTGGGTTGATTCCGGCGCTAGTGTTCGTTGCAGTTCTTGGAAATTGTTTGATTGACCTCGCCTGTGATGCATAAACGAATACTATACTCGTTGCTTTTAAAGTTCATGGTGTTGCGTTTGCTGTCACGACTTTGTGCGTCCGTGCGTCGGCACATGACGACAGATGCGTTTTGCATTTATGACGGTCTCGTCTTTTCATAAAGACTCTTTGATTCCACGAAAAGGCACACCATCAATAAACATGCAATTCTCGGAAATTGTTCGAGTTTACCTCGCGGAACACGTTCTACTCCTATTTGAAAGGTGTTGCATTACCTGTCACGACTTCCTCTTGATGTGAGTTGTATGCAAATTTTGATAGAACCGAATGATACGATACTAAAAAGATTGTGTCCCATTTGTGAGTTGGCCGCTTCTCTTCATAAAAAGTTTTTAATTCAACAGAAAGGTAACATTAAAATAAATTGGAAAGGTAGAATGAAAATGAATTGTTGATTTATCTTTCGATTGTTATGTTTGCCGGTATTTAGCTCAGTTTTTCAACAGGAGACAGTAGACACTATGGGCCAGTTATTTAAACAAAATATAACTTAGGCCGCGGCTTAAGACAGTCAGTGGACCTCCAAATCTGTTTATAAGCGGGGTATTTTGAGTAGATAAATTGCTTTCACAGATTTCTCGTACCCTGCGATCAGGCATTCTTTTTGTCCTGAGAGCGAAAGACGGCGACAGCGTAGGTAAACAAAGGAGGCAAAATTATTTTCATGGTGTGACTGATTTCTGAACAATCGGATCAATTTTATTTTTCACGCCCAATTTCACCGTGTGAATTTTTACCCTTAACTTCATGCCGTGAAAGTTTTCACCGATCATTCACCGATCATTAGTTTCACGCCAAGAGTGAAAGTTTCTTTTCGTAGAGTGACCACGGCGTATTCACGCTGTGAAAATTGAAATTCATGCACCGCGACCGTGAAAAAATTTCACGGTTTTCAATGAAATCCATAAACCCCCTTTTTGCATGAAGGGCCACAAATGATACACATATTTAAATGCCAAACTTAAGACACATTTTTCTTTACATTCTGATTCATAAACATTGAATTACTTTTACTTGTTATCCAGTAAATTCGCGATGCGAAGCAACTTGCGCGTTTGTATCATGGTAGCTTTTGGAGTATGTAAATTTTCTGTTATCGGCTCGTGGCTTTATTCAGATCCAAAAGTGCTTTGTTTTACACAACAATGCAACACAAAGGAAATTTATGGTACTGAATAACAAAGGAAAAGCAGACGCGCATGTATATGCATTCATACGCGTATGAATATACGCGCATGCGCGTATACATATACGGGTATGCGCGTATGAACATACGCGTATATGCGTATATACTGCGTATGCGCAGTTAACGTATTTCTGAGCGGTACTGTAAGCTTCAATTTGGGAAAGAACGCTATACATTTCTTTGTATTTTAAAGCTCTTTACAAATATTATTCATGAATTATCATTGACAAATGCGTGGTTACTCCAGATTTTCTTTTTGGATTTCAATAACACTTGTTAAGATCTACATGCTGATAGTCTGCTTGGGGCGGTTAGCAAGGACTTTTTGAAGATGGACTGCAGTGGTTTGTGGTCAGTTTCAACTGTAATAACTTCTCTTCTTGTAATGTACTGGCTGAACTTGGCGCATGCAAAGACAATTGCCAGACATTCCTTTTCAATTTGAGCGTAGCTCTATTCGACTTGAGAGAGAGTCCGTGAGGCAAATGCCACAGGCTGCCCATTCTGAAGCAATGTTGCTCCAAGTCCTTTCTCGCTGGCATCACACTGTATGGTTACTTCTGCCGTCATGTCGTAGTATTTAAGTACTGGATGCCTTGTAACGAGCGTCTTGATTTCCTCGAAGGCTTCATCATGCTGGTTTGACCACACGAAGCTTCTATTCTTGGTAGTCAGCTCACGCATTGGGTGTGCAATCTCTGACAGCCTTGGTAGAAACTTGGCAAGATAATTGACAAAACCAAGTAAACTGAGGGTTTCTTGCTTGCATGTTGGCTTAGGCATGTTGCTGACAGCTTTTATTTTATCTGGATCTGGCTGAAGGCCTTCGCTGGTGAGGACATGGCCCATGTAACGTACTTCTGTCTTACGAAGGTTAAGCTTCTTACTGTTAAACTTTAGGTTTACTTTGCGTGCTCTTTGAAGTAGCCTTATCATGTTGGCGTCATGGTCTGCATTGGCTTCTTCTATGGTATCACCTGACCCTGAGACCAATATGTCGTCTCTTAAGACATCTACTCCGTTTAGATCGCTGAGGTGTTCTTGTAATTTGCATTCAAATTCCTCTGGGGCTGCATTGACTCCAAATGGCATCCGAAGATATCGATATCGGCCAAAGGGTGTCCAGAATGTTGTAAGCTTGCTGCTCCTTTCGTCTAGTGTTCTTTGGTAGAAACCATCTTTGGCGTCAAGCGTAGTGAAAACTTTGGCTTTGCTGAGTTTTGGGAGGACCTCTTCGAGTGTAGGCAACTGATATTTAGGTCTTCTTATGCCTTTACTTAGATCCTTGGGGTCCAGGCAGATTCTAATCTTCCCTGCCTTGGCGACGACCACCATGCTGCTGATCCAATCGCTAGATTCAGTCTCTTTTACTAGGATGTTTTTCTTTTCAAGCTCTTCTAACTTGGCTTTGACTTCTTTGTGAAGTGTGACTGCAATGCGTCGGGGTGCGTGATGTATTGGCGTGACTTCCGGGTCGACTGTAAAACTCGCTTTTCCGATATTTCCAAGACCTTCAAAAACATCTTTGTAATCTTGCAGAATCTTTTCTTTTGTGAGAAGTGGCTGGACTTCACTCATGCTGTTAACTTGTGGTGTTGATTCACAATTTATTTTGAGTAATCCTAGGTTTTCGCATGTTTCGGCCGTCAATAACGGCTTGCTTTTCCCTTCGACGACTTGAAACTTCAGGAAATGCTGTTCTTGGCCTTCTCTGTTGCTATTTAGTGTCACTTCTCCCAATGGTTTCATGACATTCCCATTGAATAGTCGTAGCTTCACTTTGGTGTTTTTGACAGCCGGATATGCGGTTTGACAGAGTACTGACAGATCACGATGTGTTAGCATGTTGCATGTCGCTCCAGTGTCCAACTGACAATCTAATTTTGTCTTGTAGCCCGCATCAGGATCGCAGAATTCAAGCCTGGTGTAGAGCTGTTTCCCTCTTGTTTGTACTGAAGAAACTTCTTCTACTTTGTAGAAAAATTCGTCGGTGTCAGTGTCTGTTTCTTGTTCCTCATCCGGTAACTCTGTTAATTGTTTGATCGGACGTTTATGGGATGCCTTGCATACCGACGCGAAATGATTAGGCTTCTTGCACGATTTACATTCGTGCCCAAATGCTGGGCAGCTTTCCAGTGAATGCCTTTGCTTTCCCCCACAACGGTAGCATTGATAGCTCTTTGGTTTAGGATGCGCTTCGCGACGTTTCCTTTGGTCTGGTGATGCGTCCCGTGTTTTCTTTTTTCCACTGAAGAGTTTGCGTGACTTTCCTTTGTTGCCTTGACGGCTAGAAATAGAACGATCTTCTGTTTTGTTCTCCTCGGACTTCATAGCTTTTAGCTGCCGTGTGGCGATTTCGCTTGATCGGCAGATGTTTAAGGCCTTGTTCATGTCTAGATTTTCGTCTTTCAGTAGACGAAGTTTCGTTGCGTGGTCTTGTAAACCGATCACTGGAGGATCTCTGATGAGTTCTTCTGTTATGGTGCCGAACTGACAGGTAGAGGCCGCTTTTCGTAGACGATTGACATAGCTATCCACGGTTTCACCTGAGTTCTGTTGGCACATGTTAAAAAGATATCGCTCGTATACAACGTTTCCTTTCGGCTTGAAGTAGGCTTCTAATGCTTTAATACACTCGTCTATATCTTGTTGTTCTTCCATAGTGAGTTTAAGGTTTAGAAAGATCTGTAAACATTCCTTGCCCATAGCGGAGCGAAAAGTGGCGAGCCGAACCTTTTGTTCTTGTTTGTCGAGACCCGTGGCGACTTCGTAGTCTGACCATTGTTGCTTGAAAAACTCCCAGTTGTTTACTAAGTCTCCCTTGACCGTCATTGGGAAGGGAACGGGAAATTGTGATGTGGATGAGATCGATCGCGGGGCGCTGCCCGCTGACGCGCTTTCTTCTGGTGGTGGCATATCTTGTTTTGAAGTGTCCTATCTTCGATGAGCTTTGCTACTAATGAGGTTATACGCTGTATAAAGGCGTTTGCTTTGTTTTGGTTCTTTTCTTGCTTTGGATTTTCTTGTTTAAACTTCTGACACCATGATGTAAGTTCAGAGAACTGTATACGCGACCTCGTATAGGTTAAAAATGATGATTTAAAGGGGCTAGGTCACGCAATTTTGGGCAATTTCAGCACTGATCGAATGGTCATAGAATTAACTAAAATGTCAAAATAACTGTTCAAAACTATAGAAGAACTCTAACAAAACACAGGGAAGCCAAGAAGGGACATGGATGGACGAAACTGGAGAGGATTGAAATGGATTGAATTCGGGTAAATTTGAAAAACGTCGGCCCACCTTTTTTTTCAAATTTTTATCAGTCTATATCAAAATGTCATTTACAAAGGTGGAAAATCATTCTCAGTTGTTATGTGGCAGTGATTTTGCAAATGAAAGACTCTTACTCTGCTAATTTGACGTTTAGAGCTCATAATTAACAAAATTAAACAAAATTGCCTAAAATAGCGTGACCTAGCTAGCCCCTTTAATAAGACTCAATCAAACCTTAAGTACATGTGTCATGCAATAGTACTTGCTCGACTTTCAAATCGATTAATTGAAAACAGAACAAACTAGCGCATATTGTAACAAGTATATGCAGTTTGTATTAGGGAAAAATGTTTCTGTAATGTTAGTGCAAACCTTTCCAAGCTCAATCCGTCTATCATTATTTTGACCCTCTCATATAGGGTCTTATGATCAAAGTTGTGAAAATCAGCACCTGTTGGGTGATACAAATAACAATAATCATATTCTTTTTAACCAACTACAGTCGAACCTCCCTTAAGTGGACACCATCGGGACCAAAGGTGAGTGTCCGCTTACAAGAGGTTAAAAAAGAAATGCAATAGAGGGCATATAATACACCACAACAAGTATTTTAAACTTTTAATTAAGACAACTTGTAATTGTATTTCAAGGTGTAGTCAGGCCAAATGCGACTCTTATTGGTAAAGATATATGAAATTCATAGACCTCAGAGCTTTGCTCTAACAAGTACATCTTTCAGACCTCCCTTTTCTATGTGAAGTTACGGGAGGGTTTTTAAGGATTTTTCTAAGTAAGGGCTGGGTTTTTATACGATGCCGTTTGTTCACTAGAATATGTTTGAGATTGGGTGTTAAAGTTTCTGAAGCTTGCGTCGAAAGCAGATAAACTGTGAGAGGAGCAGGATATGGTATGGAATTGCATTGCGAGTTTAAATTTCAAGGGGACAAATTTTAGTGCGATTGGCTTGAACAGTTACAAAAGGAAAACTTTGGTGTACTGTAATGAAAAAAAGTTAATTTTAATCAAAATGGCTATGTTTTGTCTAGGATTTTTTGCCTTATTCTGTGTACATCATTGGTCAAGGCAGAGAGTCAATCTGGTTAGAAGGATGTTAAAGGCATACTGAACTATTCTGTTGTCTTACAAAGCAGGGTAGATTCATGAGGTGACTTTTCTTTTTAAGTTGGCAGATTGTTATGTACCTCCTACACGATCCACAAATACTGGGGTCTGCTGACTTGATGGAGCCAAGATGATTATTTGGTCATTCTCTCCGTGTCCATACAGTGTACTAACTATTGCGAGCGAAAAGAAAAGAAATGCAAGTCACAAAAACAGTAAGTAACCAGTCTTAGCATTGGCCTGGTAAAGAGTGATGTTTGGGTACTCAAGTTTATGTCATGAACCACACAAAGACTTGAAGAGATGAAAAAGGTAATAAAAAAATGACGATGCACAAAAGACCAGTGGTGAGGAAGCTTCCTCATTATATTGATCATGATAATTTAAACTTAACGGTACTTATACGTTTGGTTAGGATGCAATTTGCCCCAAAAGGCATATGAACAGAATGAAATGAGTAATGTTTTCAAACCTACTGTATGTAAGTGGATAATAAGTGCCAGATTAAATTTTGTTCAGTTCCATCAAGATGTTATATTTGAGGATAACATTACGTTGGCGGCTGCTAGACAGCCTGATAAATGAATAGCTTGCTGAGAAGCAAATTTATGGAGGCATTGGTGAAATTTTGAGAACAATCTATCAGCCAATAACATTTTCTAATAAATAAAAATTTTGTGTGTGATGTACGTTCTTTGTTTCTTTTTAGCAGGAAGAGTTACAGAAAACTTTTTACCACTTGGCTTGGGAGGTATGCCCCTTGCCTACTTCCAGTATCATTACAGTAATGATTTATAACTCTTCCATTTCTTTCATGCTTCATCTGTTAAGTGATGACAACAAGCTGTAAAGAATGCTCCTACTTTGTTACCAGGCATAAGATTGAAAAAAGGAAATCTAGTGCTAAAATGCTTGGTGGTGAAAAAGATTATTTAATGAGATGGACCTATTCATTCTGCAGGTATTACAGAGACCATATCGAGAACAGATGAAGTGGCCACATGCATACAGTTACTGCAACAATCATGCATTGACAATGACTTGTCTTCTGAGGTCACAATGCCCGCATTCTTGAATCACTCATTTGAGGAGGTGACTACATTCTTTCCACTTCATCATAGGAATTGACACCTTTTAATAGTTATTGGTATTCAATAACCTTGATTATACATGTATATTCAACAGTCCTTTTGTATGCTCAGTTGACAGGGAGTGTGGGGAAGGCTAGATAAGGTTGCAGGGATCTGGTTTATCTGTCCCTTGGCTGACATCGCAGCTTTGCATATAAGCCACAACAAGGCATAATCTATGCACTCTTGGTATTTTTCTTGTTCTAAATGACAAACTGTAAGAGTGATAATGACTTCTTTGTGCCAGTTCTTGGGCACCTTAAGTAATTACTGAGACAGTTTAAGTGGATGTTAGACAGAGTAAAATCTATTAAGTCCCACTCCTAAGAGTCAATGGGTTAAGTGGGGACATAGTTTTGGAGTGGATGTTACTTAACCTATTGACACCTGAACTGCCCTGGACCACCCACATTGACGATTAAAATAGTCTGGAGTTAGAGTAAAATCTATTAAAATCAATGGGTTAAAATATGTTTACAACAATTGCAAGGGTTGAATCTGAAATAACAAATGCTAATTTATAATCACAGTTTGTAGGTATCATTTGGGTTCACTGAAGCAGTAACATCTACTATGAATGTGGGTACCACATTTTCATGCCATGTCCTATGTATGCCTTTATCATCAGAACTTTCCCTCGTTAAGACATTTTCTTGCATGAAAACTAACTTTTTGCATGGCATAACATGCTGTCCTATTGTAAAAGACTTGGCCAGAATTCTTGTGTTTTCGTTGTTAAAAATTTACTGTAAAAGTAGGTTTGGAGTCCTTGATGCTCTTAGACATACCAAGCCTTCGTTAGATATTGCTTAACTTAGATTGGTCAACTATGACTGCAAAGTTCAACTTGTATTTGTCCATGTTGACAGTAAAACCCTTTACTTTGTAGCCAGAGACAAAAAAAAACCTCTTTAGCTCTCTCCATTTTTGTTGTTACATGTAGATATGTTGGCAGGCATATGACAGCAGGAGGGCTGTAGTGGTTATCCTGTTAAATCCTAGTAATCACCACAATCAATCAAGGTCTGCCATGTTAAGATAAGCTAAATAAAAATGCTGCAAGCATTTTATGTACATGTACACTGTATATCACCAATGAAGAAGAATACAAAATTTGCTTTGAAGGAATGTGGCCTTACCCTTTTCTTAAAGTCTGGATTTGCAACTGTTAAGTGTTCTTTAAAGAAAAGATTGGAAACCTGACCACCACAGTAGTCACAATAA
>NW_027179724.1:966871-974371 GCF_036669935.1 Montipora foliosa | reverse complement strand
TTATTGCACAAAAATCCGTAAATACCGCCTCTACCGATTTATCTAACGACAACCAGCGTGTACGACAAGCCTTCTTCAGCTTTTTTGCTACCTGCTTCCTCCCCGCCGAATTTAGTGTAAGATTCTTTGTGCTCTCTTGCACTTTAAGATACGTTGCAGTGCGCTTTGCAGAATTGTCGAATAGTTTCCACGACTGGTTCAACTGTAGTTCACAGTGGGCAATGTAGTCAAGGGTATCTGCAGAGCTAGCACAAGCAAGAGCAAGTTTGTGTGCTAAGCAGTGGAAAGACAGGATCAATGGGTTCTCATCTTTTAGAAGCTTTGCCACCCCGTTTCTGGCCCCAGTCATAACAGACGCACCGTCAGAGACAAAGCTGCGCATGGTTTGTACCTCTAACCCAACGGATTGCAACTGTTCGAGGAGTACTTTTTTGATCTGTGGCGCATCTGCCAAGTTGTTGCCTTTCAGTGTGTTTGATATTGCAAGGAAACTGGTGGTGGTGGTACAGCTTTGACTGTCATAATACTGGATAAAAGTTACAAGCTGCTGCGTCAAAGAGATGTCGGTGACCTCATCAGTGAGGATGCCATAAAGGCCATTACCAATCTTTTCTTTAATCTTTTCTTTGAAAACCTGTGCAAGAGTTAAAAACAGCTCTCTTTCAATTCCCTTTGACGAGTAGGGGAACTGACGTTTCAGATCAACTCCAGCAATCTTCTTTATCATCTCAAGAACCGAGGACAACTTTCTGTTTGGCAACTCTTCTTTAGCTAGCCAATAAACAACTTCGAAAATTTTCTTGCACTCTTTTCCCTTGTTCTTTTCTTTGTCATCTAATTGCTTCTGAAACTCTGATCCTCGTTGCAGCATCTCTAATTGTATGGCTAGTTTGTGTTGAGGAGAATCAGCATGTACTCTGATTGTCTCAGGCTTGAATCGCTGGGATTTCGTTAAAGTATTTCGTTTTGTTTTTGGCATTGCGAGTGTCATGTTTTTTACAAAGAAGGCAAAACATACCCTCATTTGCTTGAAAAACAAGCCACCAAATCCCCGTTTCAGGATCATATGCTTCTGGTCTACTAAGCATAGAATGCTGGAATTTTGAAACCTTTTCAGTTGGGGATTTGACACTATATACAAGTTCACAGGTGTGTTTAATACCACACAGGTTTTGCTGGTGCACATCTACGTCAGGGAAAGTGTTGTTCAACATAATTGTCTCCCTTTCTTTATCGCAAGAAGATTGAGAAGGTCCTTTACTTGTTTGAGGACTCTTTCGGAAAGCAGTATTTGAAGAGGAACAACTTGGCTTTTCACTCTCATTACTACTTGCAGGCATTGGATCACAGTTTGTTGCCTCGGACAGGCTTTCTTCATCTATGGTTGCTTGCGTTAGAATTTCCCCTAAAGACACCAATATTTTTGTCAATTCATTTCTACTGAATGATCACTGTTGTCTGTGTTCAAAGTTGACATTATGAAGGATTTTATGAACCAGCGTCTGCCGATGATAAAATCGACATCCATGAATGAAATCCTTTCGTGCGTGAAACTAGGCGAGTAATTTTAGTTCCGGTTTCCGGTTTCGGTTAAGTCTTTGTTTGACCCGCGTGACCTCCGAAGCGAAGTATCATCGGGCCGTGAGAAAAAACCTCTGGTACCCAGGGTATCACTTTTGAGATCGCCTGTGTTATTTTTTTCGTTTGTCTTAAGATAAAATCTTTCAGTTTTTCTCTATTTCAAAGTCCAAGTCGTATTTTGATTGTTGGATAAGGGAAATATAAACTTAACCTTGTAAATAGTGACCTCATTAGCAAAGGGCAGCCGTGAGACATTGTTTTGTTTTCTTCGGTCAGGAGAAAATTACCATTTTTACTGCTCACAGCGCAGTACAGTGAAACACTCATTCAGAATAATCATGCCCTTCAACTTACCTTGATTTCTCTTGGCCGTCGGGACGAAAAACTCGCTTATCCTCTTCATTCTTTCAACAGTTTGACTAACACAAGTTGCATATTTTACCTGGGGATTTCCCTCAAGACTTGGCCGAGCAGGAATGAGATCGAAATAGTCACTTCAATTCCGTTTAAATGAAGAGGGGAAACCAATAAAATATCCCGCCGCTCAATAAGCAAAGAAAAAAGAGTTATATGGCCGTTTTGAAGAATGTAATTGATTATTCTGTTGTCCTCTAGTCAGTATGTTTATGAGATGCCTTGTAAGAAAAATAGATAATACAGTAGTAAAAAAAAATCGCCAATATTGATCTCAAAGTACCGGACGTGGAATGGCAAACAACCGCACGAAACGTCCGGCCTCAAATGAAAACCCTGGCTGAAGCGAGATTCGAGAAAGCAGCGTCGTCACAAAATACGTCAATCCTTTCACGTCCTCCTGGAAGGCCGTCTTTTGCTTCGCAGACAGGCTCTTCTACACCCGTCGTTTTCCATGGTTTAACAGAACAAACTTCAAAGCGGATCCTACGTTCATCCACAGCTACCTTCAATAGGAAGTTATGTTTCTTTTGCCAGTCACACGACGATGAGCAGGACATTCATGTAATACAAACTGAGAACAGGAGAAAGCAACTTTTAGAGTTCGTTAAAAACTGCCACAATGACTTGTACAAAGTTTATTTAACCAGCACAATAGAACCAGAAGATGCTTTGCCGAAATATGTGCATTATCATCGTGCCTGCTGGATGAAACACGTGATACGCGCCATGACGTCTGAGGATAAGGCTAGAGCTGACGCCCAAGATTCTGCGCAAGAAAACAAAGTTGCTGCTGATATAGAATTCCTGCATCTCATCCAAGAGCTTCTAAAAAAAGGAAAGATAGTGAGTCTGGAAGACGCTCAAAAGGTGTACACGAATATCTTACAAGATCATCTGTGCTACTGGTTTCCTAGTAGAAAATCTGTGAGGCAGCTGTTAGCAGAGAATGTTGATGGTATCGAGTTCGTAAGTGCATATCGACGAAACGAGTCCGATCGCTTTTGCCTATCTGCTGCTAAGATCGCCGCCATAGAGAAAGCCGTTAAACAGTCATCGCACATTAATAGCGAGCTTGAAGTCCTTTATGACTGCTCAAAGATAAATCGCAGAGAAATCCAGGAGGCAAATACTTGGCACTTCAAAGGTACGCTCGACATAGATGCGCAAGATATTGTCCCTACCAAGCTCTTTACATTACTAAAGTGGATACTTTCGGGCGTGGTTTCTGAACTGAAAACGGAGCAGCGAGCGGAAGATGTCAACAGAAAGTCAGTTCTCCTTGCGCAGCAGATTATGTACCAAACCAAGACTGATAGGCAAGTCAGATACGTGCCTCAGTTAGATAAAGAAGGGAAGACATTTCGTCACCAGCGCGAGTATCCATTGCAAGTTGGGGTTGGCCTCCTTGCTCACCAGCAAATGAGAAGTAAATCAGTAATTGATGTTCTACATGAGTTGGGCATTTCAGTTAATTATGCGAGGATTCTACGCATAGAAACTCAGCTTGCGCAGGCTGTTCTGAGCAACTCCAGTGAGCACAGCATCTTTATTCCTCCAAAACTCTGTAAGGGCCAGTTTATCTTTTTTAGTGTTGACAATTCCGATTTCTCAGAAGACACCCCCGACGGAAAGAACACACTTCATGCAACCGCGATGGTTGTGTTCCAGCGAAAACGTACTAAGGATCCTGAAACTATACTGGAAATTGATGCGACTATGAGTACCAAGTCCCTTCCACAAGAGTCAATACCTGACACAGAAATATTACAGTGTTATATCCCTACGAATGCGCAACCAAAGTGCTCCGGCTACACATTAGATACTACACCATCTAGTGATGTCACCAAGAAAGCGGAACAAAATGACTTGGCGTGGTCGGTAGGCAACTCAATCATCAGGTCTCGGTCGGAGAAAGTCAAGATCCCCACGTGGGCTCCATACAATTCTCAAGTGTTGTCTTTGACCCATCAGCTGACCACCGTTTCCATGATGCCTCTTCTAGCGGCTCCGGCGCATGAGTGGAGCACGATGCTCACAGTACTAATGCAGGCACAGAAGATCACGGCTGTGGTTATGGGAGAAAACCACAAGACTGTCATTACGTTTGACCTTCAACTAAATGAGAAGGCTGTGAAACTCCAGGTGCACAAGGCCCCAGACCTAGACCACCTGGTTTTCCGAATTGGCGAGATGCACACGATAATGGCTTCTTTGCGCGCTCTTGGGGCATCAATCGATGGCAGTGGCTTTGACGAGGGATGGATAGAGGCGGGGCTGTATGGTTCAACCACAACGCGACAGATTCTTGAAGGAAATCATATGAAGCGCGCTCTCACAGCTCACAGCATAACGTACTCTGCCTTGAGCGATTTGCATATGGAGGCGTTTTTGAAGAGCGAAAGTGCTAAAAGTAATGACGAGCACAATACTGTATATGATAGTGTAATACAAGCATCCGTTGCAATGAACACCATCTGCAAGGAAGGTCAATACAGTGAGCTAGGGACGAAACACAAAGACCTTGTAACGGCGATGGAAACCGACGACCTTCAAGAGAGGCTATTGAGATTTGATGAGGTCATGGAGTTTCAGTGTCCATTATTCAAGTTTGCCCGGGACTACATGAAGTTTGTGATGTGTATCCTGATGTTCATACGCGCATCAAGAGAGGGAGACTGGAACCTTCACCTTGAATCTCTCAAGGCTTTGGCAAAGTATTTCTTTGCTCACGACAGGCTGAACTATGCGCGAATGGTGCCACTATATCTAGCGCAGATGCACAGGTTAAAGATCGATGATCCCGATATTCACCATGAATTCACGCAAGGAAACTTTTGTGTAAACAAAAATGAGATCCCTTTCTGTGCAATTGAACCGGACCACGCTATAGAACACGTCAACAAGTTGATGAAGATTCGGGGAGGGCTGAAAGGTCTAACACAGCAACCAGCAGCCATGGCAAGATGGTTCCTTGTGGCGCCAGAACTAAGACGACTTGCGACGCAAGCTGAGCACATGGTGGGGGTACAAAGAGCTTCATCACCGCATCATCACGATTTAAGCGATGCGATAACAAAACGCTATAATGAAAATGTACAGAAGCTGAAGGATGTCCTCAAAGTGAGTGACCCTTTCGCGACAGAGGAAGGTCATCTGGTGAACATCATCACGAAAGCAGTAATGCCAGATGACATCAAGGAGGGAGTCCTAACACGAGATAAGATCGGCCAAGCGTTGTTTGAGACATTTGCTCAAGAGAGAATTGTCGAGGCCAAGTTATGGGTTTGGAGCCCCATGAAAAAGGCAAATCTGAAGTCATGGAAGTCTGCTTGGCAAAAAAACAAAAACAAGACAACTTGTGGCGTCGCACCCTTAAAGGAAGATAGAGCTCTCTTCGCACGCTTCTTAGTCGTCATTCTCTCAAGGCCTGACCTTGACATAAAGGAAACCATCAGTACCTTTGAGTTAGCCGAGTATCCAAGGGCACTCTTCTTCTCTGATGGCAGTTCACTGCGCTGCCAAGAGCAAGCTGATGAACATCCTAGAAAGCCTTTTACCGGCCCAACAGCAACCACAAACGTCTACAGTACAACCTCACTCTGCAGATCCCTCCAGTAGGCAAGTGGTCATTATTGATGCCATGGCCGTCGTTCAGGCAATGGGAAAGCCACCGTGGATACGAAATGGGCGTGACCTAGCAAGCCATTTCACAGAAGTCATTGATTCTAAGTCTGAAGGTGCCACCGAGGTGCATGTTGTATTTGACCGCTACGATATCCCAAACTCCTTAAAAAAAGGAACGCGCCAGAAACGAACGGGCACAAGCAGAGCAGTGGTATACAAGATTACTGTGGATGCTGTTATAGACAAGATCACGATGAAGGATCTTTTGAGCTGCAGCCAGAATAAAGAGACATTGGCTATCTTCCTTGCAGCACAACTTATCCAGTGCAAGAAAGACTCGCAGACGACGTATGTAGTAACATCTAAAGGTGACTGTATGGCTTCTAATAGCCTACCGATTCAGCATTTAAGGAGTGAACAGGAGGAAGCAGACACTCGTATGCTCCTACATGCTCTAGACGCCACACAGAGAGGAGCAACGTCCATAACCATTAAGAGTCCAGATACAGACGTACTCGTTCTGACGCTCTGGATTTACAAGAGACTTTGTCCAGACACTGCAGTCATTGTTGGAACAGGAGGAAAACGAAGAAGTATTCCACTAGGCCCACTCTACGAGGCGGTAGGAGAAGAACTTGTGAAGGCTTTACCTGGCTTTCACGCTTTTTCAGGATGTGATCAGACAGGCACTATCAGTGGAAAAAGCAAAGTGTCTTTTTGGAATACACTAAAGGAAGCCGAACGATCAGTACTCGATGCCTTTTCCAGCCTGGGAACCACCGACACCATCCCAGATGATATATACATGACGCTAGAGCGCTTTGTCTGCCAGTTGTACATCCCATCGACACAGCTAAGAACCATAGGAGAGGTCCAATGGTTGTTCTTTAGCAAGAAACTACACGTAGATGAACAGCTGCCCCCTACTAAAGCGGCTCTACACCAGATGACAAGACGTGCTAATTTCGTTTCATTGGTTTGGAAGTCTTGCGACAACCCAAATCCCAGCATTCCTAGCCCGATATTACACGGATGGCAACAAGATGGGGATACACTGCATCCGGTTCCAACCACACTCCCACCTGCACCTAAGGCCGTACTGCAGTTGATTAAGTGTGGATGCAAAGGAATCTGCATCACAATGAGCTGTACGTGCAGGAAGCACAACCTAAAATGCACTGATATGTGTGGTTCATGCAAAGTGAAATGTACGAACAGGAGCGGTAACACTGATACAGTTGAGCATATAACAGGGGATATTAGTGACGACGAGGACCGTCATATATAGGCCCATCTGCTAGGTTGGAACTCAGACCATGATAATTAAGTTCTATTGGACAAGGAAATCCTTTGCTTAATGCTAAATCATTTATGCTTTGTAATTAAGCATTCCTTAACGGAACATTAACATTTGTACAGCAATGACATTCGACTTTTGTCATAATTCTAAAACTGTGGAAAAGGGATTGCAGAGGCTTTACATGATAGAACAGACTTAAAAGCGAACGCATGCACAGTTTTGTGCATTATGGGAGCATTTTGGGACATATATAACAAATCCCGACTCGAGTACCCGGTGTTTTGCAGGTCAAAAATCTAATTTGCATAAATTAATCTTAAATGACTTTGAAAAAATTGCAGACAACTTTTTTACGATTGAACACCCCTTAAAGTATAGATTTCTTCAAAGAAACTAAAATGTTCATGAAATGCCCACGGGATTACACATGGCCCCGGACTAGATCCTTGTTTTTTCCTGTTGATTTATGGCCCGCGTGCTTCGCGCTTGGGCCAGAAATCAACCGGAAAAAACTCGGTCCGTAACTTACAGTACGGACCTCGAACTCGGTTAGTAAGAGGTATTTATCATGCACAATA
>NW_027179724.1:949371-961871 GCF_036669935.1 Montipora foliosa | reverse complement strand
AAATGACAGCCGTTGATTAAATCAAAAAAATAAGGTCGCTGTTTGAAAGATAAGGATTTTGTCACAATTTTTGACGGGTTTTGATGTTTTTCCAAAAATTGAAGTGGTGTACAAATTGTGTAAAAATTGTTTTCGCGCGGTAAATGCACCTTTCGTGTGACTATACGGTGAATGGCGCTGCAATGCTTACTTTTTTGACAGTGTTGGCTTTTGTCGCAAGTTTCTCGAACGGTTTTTGCAAGTTGTTGGTTTTCTGGGAGGACCAGAAATTCCCTTAAACCCTGTTTTGGCGATGTTCGGTCGGTGGAATTGGTGAGAGCTTCGAACTTATCGGTGGAGACTAGTTCGCCGGCCGAGTGGTTGCGATACAGGACAATGCCTCTTTGTCTGTGTTGGTAAAGAGACATTGAAAAACCTTATGACGTTTCAGATACTCTCTATAATACTCTGAACAACAAAGGAAGACAACTGGTGAATTATAGACCGGGTGGTGAATGGTGACACCCTTACAAAAGATATTTTGGCAAGCATGCTGAAAGCGATATTAAAATGGAGTATGCAAAGATGCAAGAACTTAGGCAAATTGAGCTCCACGTTTCTCCAAATTTTAATACGAATTTATAATTATCATGAAAGCAAAATACATCTTTCGCTCTTTACACAGCATCTTTTGTTAAATTTATAGAAGAGCGATGAAAGCCGGCCCCAACAGAAACTGAGATAAATCGGTGAAAAGATTATACACTGTGATACACAAAGAGCAGGCAAAAAAGTGCTTCATCCTGGAAAGCCCACTTAATGACATTAAACAGCTCAGAGAAAATTAATTTGCCCCTTGATTTGCTTGCCTTTTAAAAGAAAAATTCATCAGATCCTAACCTGATCAAGAGACGTCATTAATGTTATTTTTCTTTCAGAAAGTAAATCCTTTTTTTTCCATATTTAACAATTGACAAGAAACTACAAAAATTTTACAAGGATCAGTTCAGACAACACAGTGCATATTGCAAAACTGATCTAAACTTGAGACATTTCACACATGCATGCTACAATGTACTTGATGAGTTTGAACAAAATCTTTAGAGCATAGACAACTAGGAAACATCCCTGAAAGGGACATTCCACAAAATTAATATTTTCATCTGTATAGCAAGAAGTTCACTCTAGCATTATCTGCCGACTGGCGTAGGTGGTATTATCCTAAAAAGATGATTGTATATTAAGTAGATGGAATCCAGTCATCAGTATAATACACATATGCAAGGGCTATTTCATGTGGGTCCCAATGCTCAAGAAGATGTTTGTTTTTGATTTTAATTTTTTCTCTGACAACTTGTCATTGAATGTGTTTGGAGGTGTTCTGGGTTTCGACGTCACTACATGTATCTGAAGCATTACTGGGTTCGCAACTCATCAGATCAAAAGCATTCACAAAGTTTGCGTGCAGGTGCAAACAACATGCATTTGTGATATTTTTGCTTGAATATGTTGTCCCCATTTTGTGTTATAAGTACAACATTTAAAAAAGTGGCATCTTAAAGTTCTGTGCTGGTCCAAAACGTTCATAACTGAAAAAAGGTTAAGGACTGGTATTCAGTTCTAAGAAGAAACTGAAAAGTTTGACAATGTGAAGAGTACTAAAGAAACTGCTTAAAACTCAACAACATTGACTGGATTTCTCAGTGACTTTATCCAGTCTTTTGTTCCACACTACCAACATGGACAAAGTGAACTCAATAAGATTATTGTGGTTTATTGCTGAGAAAAAAAGGCTGAATTTCTTCTCGCTCCTTTTAGAGCTAATATTTCACAAAACTGCCGCAAATAATACCAGGTGGATCCATCTCCCTAAGGACAAAAAACGAAAATGAATGTTATTGTCCATGAAATGCATATTACAATGCTATAATCTACAATATCATAATGATATTATTATTTTCCTAGACACAGGAAACTGCACATATCAGTTTTTATGGGGGCTGTGAAAATTAGTACAAAAAGTCATTCTTATTACACAACCAAGACAAAGAAAACATGATGAGCTAACCATATAAACATACTATAAACCACACAAAAACCAATGACCCTTAAAGGGAACCTCCACTAAAACAACAAAATAGCTTTAAACCACAGAACATAATGTTTACAATTGGAATTGCTCAATCTTTTTCCAATGAAAGCGTTTGTATTCGAGAAAAATAAATTCCTAAAACGCTTATTTTGGTTTTCAAATTTCCCGGGCGCCGCCATCTTGAATAATTGTGACGTAACTTGGTTGCCCTATTGTTCCAGAACAATCGCTCTTTGTATCAGAACAATAGGGCAACCAAGTTACGTCACAATTATTCAAGATGGCGACGCCCATGAAATTTGAAAGCCAAAATGAGCGTTTTTGGAATTTATTTTTCTCGAATACAAACGTTTTCATTGGAAAAAGATTGAGCAATTCCAATTGTAAACATTATGTTCTGTGGTTTAAAGTTATTTTGTTGTTTTAGTGGAGGTTCCCTTTAACTGTTTGCCTTAACACATGTTCTTAAATTTGAGTCTAACCATAATTTTGCCTTGGACGTTGGGTTGAACATTTGCAAATAATGGCCAAGTCAAGGGGGAAAGAAAAATACCATCTTCCAAGTTTTGACATAGATGTTGACACCAAGTGTGTTGCATTATTACAATAATGATAGATCATTAGAGCGGTTTTCGAATGAGTGTCGTAAAACCAAAACCAAAGTAATTACTTTGATCAATCAAAAAGGACGGAGACCATCCAGTAAACCAATCAAAACTCGAAGTAATTACACGTAGCCGTCACAAAGCGCGGGAAAATGTGCACGCGCGAGCCACAATTGGTTTTGGTTTCACTTCTGATTGGTTGAAAAAATGGCGCGAGAACTTTGAACCAATCACTGAGTGAAGTAATCATAAACCAAAGTAATTAACTAATTACTTTCGACACTCAATTGAAAACCGCTCTATTATTTGGCGATTGTGGAAGCTAGACTACAATTAAGTCACTTGGGTGCCACTTTGAAGCAGTATTTCCCCGTCAATAATCCTAGGATTAACAGGAAGCAGGGCCTGGACTATTTCTACGTTACTTTTATTTAACAAATTGTCCTTTTCCTAATATATGGATGTTCCATTAATTAACAGGCCAACAGTCTCCCGAACATGGGTGTATCAGTTGATTGCACAGGGTATTTTGGTGGGCAAGTATTTATGATTCTGTAATCAAGCCTAACTATGGCAATAAATTAAACAATGTTATTGATCACACTACTGTGCAACTAGAACTTCTTCTGAGTGTAATCTCAGAGGCCAGTCTTGCAACCAATTTACCTTTTCATTGAAGAAATGCCCTGAAACAGGGACAAAGAACTTCAATATTTTCTGTGTAGTTCTGGCCAGTACTTGTGTTCATTCCAACTTCACAAGTTGGCAAGGTGTTTTCTTTTAGACAGCTGGCTTTAAGGGGGCAGTCAGGAGGTTAAGTGGCTATTGCAGAGTGGCAGCACTCTAAATGAACTGCTGCCTTGGTTCAAGGAGAAGGTTGACAACTTTCAAATAATGCTCTTAGAACATGTTACGTTTAATTAACGCATTGTAAATACATGTATGATTGATTGTAAAGGTGATTTCAGAAAACCCTGCCCAAATTATCTTGTTGATGAAAACTGTAGAGATTGCATGGGCAATACCCTAGTATGCAAACTGAACCAAACGTTGTGAACACTTCATGCTTCAAAAACAAATATGGAACACTCACCGTAGCCTCCGTTAGTTTCTGCAGCGCATATTCCCAAACAAATTTAACTGGGTTTGGATCTCAAGGCCCAAAAATTCCACACAAATATATTACACAGATCTGATGTCTCTCCTTAAATTAAATCACCACGATCTCACTTCCAAAATTCACACCGTCAAGAGTTATAAAGTGACACAGGCAGAAGACGAGATCAAACGATCGAAATGGACACTTCGCGTCTCATGCACGATTTGTGCTCCCTATCTGGCGCATGCGCAGTCGTCGACCTTGCGAGAGCTCCACAACGGTACTTCAATATTAGGCACCTTTAGGATTCTAGGACGACGACGAGAACGAGTACGGGATTTGACTGCGAAAATACTTAGAAAGTTTATAACGCGGACGATTAATCTTTCTCTTTGTTAGCAGTATAGGTTGCTCAGTCGTTCCTATTGCTGATAACTGAGCCTTTTTGCTGATCGAAAAATGCTAAAACTGCTACCGCGTTGTGTACTTGTTTTGACACGACGACATCTTTGCAAAACCTCGTACTAAAATGAGGACGGTATTACGCTTTTCCCGCCAAAATGCCGCTGGTTTGCGCGCTCACTGTAACGTAACCCTACCTAACACCTAAAGCTCTCTAATAATTTAAGTCCGGAAGATCACGATCACCTCAGCTCGGTAAGCAACTTACGAAGTTGCAAGCAAGCCTGAATATATTCAGGGATTCGAGGCCATCACCGCGTGATAGCGCTGCACTTGAACTCCCAATTCACCAACTTCTAGCTGGCTTGATAACTCAGTTGATACAGCTGTTTCGAGAAAGGTTGTCCAATAGAAGCATAAAAGCGTACGCGACAATGCCGAAAGGCATTATGGAAAACTGTCAGTTTGAATCAACGAAAACAAGACGGCAGTGCTATCGAAAACGTCACGTAGAAATACATGCTCATGCTGTGTTACTGACATTGAGATGTGAGTGAGTTTCAAAATTCAGTCAAATGATCCAGGCCATGAATTAGTAACAACGGGTTAGAATTCACGGAGAGAGAGCAAGATTCTGAATACTTTAACCTTGCTTATCTTATGTCATGTTTCGCAGAGAAAGTTTGAGAAATGTACCAAAAATCATGGCGCACGTGCAGAGCCATCGTTTTTGCTAGGTAATGGACACTTTTGTTTTTGGACGTGTTTTGGTATCGTGATGGCGGGAGAGAGCTTCAACAGAGGTCTGCGCGTACTGCCACTTCATCAAGGCAACGCTATATCCTAAGACCTCTTTCATCCAAATAGCTCGCCATAGGAGGTACAATACAATAATAATACATACTTAATTGACCGCTCCCCATAGGGGCTTTTCAGGGCCAATGAAACACAATCAACGAAACAACAGAACACAACAACAACAACTGTTAAGAATCCCAACTGGCCGGAGGCAAACCAGTTGGCTATTTACAAGTGCAGCTGAGATGTTGAACCAGGGACTACCAGGAACAAATTCAACGAGTGGTCAGAGCGGGTCTTGGACCCGGGATCTCCGGATCTCTAGGCCAGCGCCCTAACCACTGGGCCAAACTACCTCCTGTCCGGTCGTGGCATCTTCGATTCTGGGCGTTCACAACATACTGAATATTTTCCCATTCTACCTTCCGGCATTGTCGCTCTTACGCTTCTTTTGGACAACCTTTCTCGACACAGCTGAAGAGCAAGTGCAGCGCAAACGCACAGTCGAGAGTTCGATTCACGTTCACAAAACTGTGATGATCTTCCGACTTGCGTATCTTGCATTCTGCTGTTCAATGCTCGTCATCGGTTCTTCCTTATTTACAGAAGTTTGTATGACTAAGGGTATACGCCACACCCCCACTCATACAAAAGTCTGTAAATTTGTCAAATTTCAACTTACATTTTCTCAGCTGATATAACACTTAATACGCTGAAACTTTGTAGGGTTATTACAGTAAACGTGCTCTTTCTAGTGCTGTTTACATTATATCAGAATGAGTTTCGTGACAGAACTCGTTCTCAAATGAGAGTCATTCCGGAATCATGTAAACAGCCCCTTACCAGCTTCTACCAAAATGCTAGCTGTTGTCTTTTTCGACTACTAACAATCCGAAAAAAGTTACAGAGACAAATCGTATCATCAAACAAAATATTTAAGAGCAATAACAACATAAGTTTACTCGCCTGAATATGAATAAGGTCTTCACAAATGTTTCTGAGAAGTTGCTGTGAGGGAATCACTTCTTCCAGAGGAATCTCAAAGCAAGAAACGGCCTAAAGACACGTGCATCAAATTGAATGAAATAAGTTCCGGACACCTAGGAAATGTCTATCGCAAATTGTAACAAGCGTCGCGGAATCCAGACAATTCGCCCCACATGCACGGACAATTAGCCCCGGACAGCCAGCCTCCAGATTATATGATGCTGGGCAATTAGCCCCCAAATTAAAACCCATGAGGTATTCCGAAGCACTTGACTTCTCGCAACTATCAAAGCAGCGAAAACCCATCGAGAAATTTGCGTGCCGTTGTATGTTACAGTACGCAACTTTCTTTGTGCAACTTGTGACACAACAAAATTGTAAGTTTATTGCAACTTGCATCGAATTTGTGCTGATATTTTTTCATCCCGCAACTCGAAACATGATTGGCCTGGGGCGAAAACGCTGATAAACACAGGGTTCGTGCTGGATTTTGTATATAAAAGGAGTTTTCAAGAAGCAGAATTTTATCAAGGAGTGTTTGTAAGACGATTTCTATGCCATATATCGTGTTTTTGTTTTCTTTGCTGAAAAAGCCTACCTTAATATTCTATCCCACATCCTGCGAGTTAAGTGGACGCACGAAATCTTAAACCGGAAAGTTGAATGGAAAGCACACAATAAATTGTAAATTGCTGCTGTGTGAATGTAAAATTGCCCATTTCGAATAAGAGTTCCTTTTGCACAAGTCTCCGAGTCCAGAATACTAAAGCACGAAGGGGAGTATTTGTTCTTACATAAAGATGTGTTGAAATGCTTAAAAATATGCGAGTTTTTATCGCTTTCCGTGTGTACCAGGATAAAGGAACACACAGAAAACGATAAAAACGCGCATATTTCTAAGCATTTCAACACATCTCCTTTATGTAGGAACAAATACTCCCCTTCGTGCTTTAGTATTCTGGATTCTGCCAGCAACTCAATTGATTTAAAACTCAAAGAAGCCCTTTATATAAATAAGATCAAACCGGAACTTAACAAACAATTCCAGCATTACAACAATTTTCTCACGTTTTAGTTTACACCTTGATGTTTGGTGTAACGCTGTAATTAGTACCCGCTTTTGTATTACGTCATGTTGTAATAATTTTTTCATCTACCCGTAGACTTTACAAACTTTATAACTGTTCACACTTCGAAACTCATTAAACTGATGATGGCATAAGCATGCCGAAACATGCCTTTTAAAAAAGTTGTCTCTTTCCTACAGTATTTATCATACTTGCTACTATTGCGACCTTATAGAAAAAAAAACATTTCAACGCGAAATCATCTTCACTTACACTGGCAAAACGACTAATGGCAGCCATTTTGTCCGTCGATGTGATTATCGGCTGATAATCCGAGATAGCGAGCCAATGAGAGCGCACGATTTTGTATAATCACCTGTGTATTTATACTAAAAGAATTTTGTCATATTCACCGCGCTACCCGGTGAATATAACAGTTTGGAGGCGCGGCTGCTAAGCTAATCAAGCACTTTTCGTGCCTTTTTATCTTGTTTTAGCACGTTGTTTTGCACTTTCGTGATATTCACCGCTGAAAATTACACTAAAACAATTATTCGCCTCAGGCTCAGTGAATATTGGGAAATATTTACCTCGACTACATCTCGGTAAATATTCACCAATATTAACTTCGCCGTCGGCGAATAATTGTTAAATAATATTGGCCCCAGGTTGTGGCCGTACAGGCCAAGCGCAGCGAGATCTGTAACAAAACGAGAAGGGCCAATATCCCCCTGCACGGTCCTGAGCAAGTGATGTTAGAAAGTTGTTGCTTATATGACAACGTTTCCTTGAGCCATAGCACTTTTCTCCGCTTGGTTGAAGTTCGCCGTCTTCGTCTTCCACCAGCGAGCTTTGAACGGTTACCTTTTACATGTAAACTACATTCCGCTTGCTATAATTGTACGGTTGTGATGAAAAAATTAAATCCCTCTTTTTAAAACTTTTTGTGTTTCGCTCAACTTGAATTTTCCGGGAGAGAGGATAAACACGGAAACCAACCGTTTTCATGGAAATCGTCTGTACTGTAAAGTCCCAACCAAACATCAACCAAGCACAGTGCTACATTTAGCGTGAAAATTGCTTGCCATACAATAATAAGCTCTTATTAACCGAGCAGGAGGTCTGTATGGGAGAATCTTGACTGAGGTCGTGAGTACAGACCCAACACAGTGAGGTCTGTACACACGACCGAGGTCAAGATTCTCCCATACAGACTGACTAAGCTCTGTTCATAAGATGTTTATTATATGGCAAACAAGAACAATTGAATTAGTTTAATGTAACTGGGTTTGTACTAACTGACATTTTGCTTGCAAACGGTGATGAGTGGCGATGAGCTGAACTTAATTCTGCCAAAGTTTGCTCCTCCTTTTTTTTTCCTTGTCATGCTTTTTGGCACTACCATAAATAAATATTGGTAGAGAAAAATACTCAATATTTTTGCATTTTAGTTTGCAACTTTTTGACCGCAAAACCTTAGCGGTCTAAATGCGAAAATGTAGACCGCGGTCAATATTGATTTTAGCCTATCAAATTCGTGTCCCAGTCCTTGTGAGACATATAATAATACAAATTAGTAGTGATGCAACCCCCCCCCCCCCCCCTCAAAATTAATTGATAACTTATGAGAACACATACCAGTGCTGTACAGGCATTATTAACGAAGCTCCACAGAGGAGATGAGGCTGCCTTCAGTTCCACGGAGAAAGCGGTGAAGTACGTATTGGGTTCAAACTCAACATACCTCAAGATTTTGCGCAGATTTAAATTCATTCCTGGAATTTAAAACCACATAAAGTCTAAGTCAGAACTGAATTCAAGGTACAGTGCAAACCAGAGCCTAGCTTTCACTACCCTGTAAAGGTTAAGCTTTCACAACTGTCCCAAATTGTACACTGTAAGCAAGATGGAAACGGGTTAAATAGTAATAACTAGTAATAACCAAAGACAGGGGGTTCATTAAGGGCTGGACAACAGGCAACTTGACCGGATGTCTACATTCTTTCGGCATGACTTTGCCAGGCTGTTTTCATCTTTTAGAACTGCTTACTTTAACCCTAAACCCTAACCCTAAACCCTAACCCAAATAACTGATGACCCCACCCCTCTAAGCAAAATCCCAAGGAAATGCTTGCAAAGGTTAGGTAGGAAGGGCGACGCAGCCGAAGGATTAGTAAAAATTTTGTCAGACATATATTCTAATGTTAAGATTTGAGATTTGTGCAGTCAGTTTAATCACTAACTATACCCATATTTATTAAGACAATACCAGTTCAACAACTGTGATAAATCAGGGCAATAATAATAATGACAATAATAATAATAATAATAATAATAATAATTATTATTATTATTATTATTATCAACGTCATCATAATGATTATGATCAATTTCACAATGTGCTTGCTGCAACAACATACTGTAAATGCTGCATGCAATCAGCTGTACCTGTCAAGTGGCCAATGAACTTCATCCACAGCTTAATGAGGTCAGTGTTCTGCATAAACATCTCTGCAATTATCTTGTGCGACAATACATTGATGAAGTCACTGACAGTAACAGTAACAGTGATTGACCAGGGCTCTGTCCTGGCAGTTCACTACATCATGTTTGGATGCTACATCTGCAGAATGCAAAGTCAGCATGTTAGACAACAGCAGATGAATTGCAATTGCAGGCAAGTTAAATCTATCCATGAAAGTTAGAAATTTTGACACACAGAGGCAAATGAAAGGTATGGACTATATATAGGAGAAATGAACACATACCGTGCATTTTTACCTTTCGACACACCCATCTGAAAAATTGGTTTTTTCCCTGAACAGGACTCGATCCCACGCCTCCCTGATTACTAGTGGGGCATGCTAAGCCACTACACCATCAAGGCTACCACACTGGCCCTAGGGATCCCCACGCTGATAAGTCACCTCATTAATCTGCTGCGTTGCCAGTGTGGTAGCCTTGATGGTGTAGTGGCTTAGCATGCCCGACTAGTAATCAAGGAGGTGTGGGTTCGAGTTCCACTCAGGGCAAAAACCAATTTTTCGGATGAGTGTGTCGAAAGGTAAAAATGCACGGTATGTGTTCATTTCTCCTAAGTATAGATATTAAATCTATCCAGAACCTTTTTATGAATCACAAAGAACTGGTAGCCTGGTTTAGTTATTCCAATGATACAATAGCTAACCTTTACCCATTGATTCCTTGGATTGAGACATTTTTGATAGATTTTACTCTGTCTAATGCTGGATGATTTTATTCGTCAATGAGGAGTGGTTCAGGAGTCAATGGATTTAAATGATTACAATAAATATGGGTTATTGACCAAGCTTGAGGTCAAGATAACTGGACATTGGCATATTTATGGACCAATGACAAACAATGATAATTAGCCAGGAGAAGTGTCTCACTTGGCTTGCTTTGTTCTGCGAGTTCCATACCGCGAATCAATAGCTTGTCTGAATTTTGCTCTAGACTGCACGAGACCGAGTCAAAGTCCATAAACATGTAAAAAAAGAACTTGGCCAATATCCAGCCATCTTGACCAAACAAGCTTGGTCAATAAACACCAAAAAATGATCTTTGATCTTGCGGGACCAAGTGAGAAATCCTGAGCGGGCAAGATAGCTCCATCTTAAAGTAAAGTAAAGTCAATTTATTTAACGTCAGTAGTTCATTAGTTTAATACGAAACTGGTATCAATGGAAGCCCACTTGGGTAGCCAATCACAGCACAGGATTTGGTTCATCTTGCCTGCTCACGGACATAGTCATGTAATAATGACTGATACCGATGATGATTACAATGTTGACGACAATGAAAGTAAAGATGCCGACAATGAACATACTGTCAGCATCAATGACAATAATACAGACAACGATGATGGTGATGATGATGACAATTAACAACTGTGATAATCACTAATGATTATAATTATAATGGTAACTATTACAAAATTGTATAATCTGATTGGTTCTGTGCATGCCTTATATTTGTCACGTACATGTAATTGGATAGCGATCATCTGGGTGTCCAATTACAGGTATCCAATTTGAACAACTCCAAATTGGATACCTGTAACTGGATACCTACGCTATTTGTGTGTCAATCACATGCACTTGGATGGGGTCTTTCTTGCAGTTTCCCTACTGTTTGCAAATCATATTAAATATAATTTTAACTTTTTCACAAGATAAGGTATTCAAAGACTTTTTATCCTCATATGTTGTTCTGATTTTCTCGCATTTTGTTATAGTTACAATTAATTAGTAATAGGACCTCTTGTCATACAATTCAGGGGTAATTGTGCTAGCCTTGTAATTTCAAATCAGCCTCATGCTGTGCACTCAGGTGATTGTGAAATCACTTGCACAATAATTATTACTCCCTGAATTTTACTTCACTTACTTATTGATGGCAATGAAGATGAAGACATTTGAACTACCAATGATTGTCATGATAATGTCTGATAATTTATTATAACCATAATGATGATGATGATGCCAGCAACAACACAGGTCAGCAAGCACCCACAAGCAGCAGGATATACATGTAACATGAAAACAAAATAACATCTGTGTTCTTTTGGTCACAATGGTCATATGACAACATAAGTACAAAATATACATGAACCATACCTCCTCTTCTAAAATTTGTAAGTGATGGCCTTGTCATGTCATGTAAAACCTTCACCATTATGTGAAGAAGATTCTGATCATCACGAACTACATGTACTTTCTCTGCAAAAATCTTGTTACTAAATAACTGCACACTGACATGTACCACGCGGTTTGATAACTGTTCCACACTACGAGATTCCCTATGTAGTACCAGTGCCTTGGCGATTTTCTGATAATTCCGACAGAACACTCTAGTGAATGCCTCCTTTTAGAAAAAGAAAACAAAGTGATCTTATGTGATATTCAATGATTTCATTACCAATCATCCATTACAGGATAAAGATTTTCACCCTCTTAAAAGAAGTAAGGTTGGAGACGAGCTGATAGGGCTCACACGGCAGGATCTAATATCCCAGTTTCTGTAGCATGAAGTGACTGAGAGTATGCACTACATTTGGATATGATTCTAGTCTAGTGCAGGGTTACACAAACAGCAACATGTTGCTGGTACTATTTACATGCATACATGTGGAAAATTTTATACATGTAAGACAGTGTGGAGCAAAATTCCTCGTCTAAGGAAACTACACTCAGAGATTGGGCCTGACAAACAAGTGACCTTGAGATTGAGAGTCCATTGTGATAACTGCTACTCCACTGTGCCTCTACATGTTAGACTCTTAGCAACCCACTTTCTATGGATAAGAAGTGCTTAAAACAACCCCACCTATAAAAGCCCTTGCCAAAACTCTGATAAGGAAATCCAGAATTTCTAGTAAACAATAATAATTAATTTTACTGTTAGTATGATCTTCACTGAAAAATACATCTTAAGGAACAATTTTCATCTGA